>NC_064862.1:48120384-48240384 GCF_024139225.1 Suncus etruscus | reverse complement strand
GTTCCATCTCTAGCACTATATATGGTCCCTGAACACAAAGTCAAGAAGAAGCTCTAAGAACTTCTGAGTATGATTTCCCCAAAACAAAGCAAGATCAGACCCTTCAACACAACCCCTAAACCCAGATTTAAGCCACCACTCATGCCCTATAGCTTAAATAACCATTGTTCTACACGGTGAATGCACGCATTATAAGCTCAGTTTCAAGAAACCTATTTTCCAACATATAATCATTGTGATAGATCTTACCATAAAGACTTATTTTAACATGCCTGATATTTTCTTCCATCTCTATCTTCCAAAAAAGCTGTTTGTTTTGTTTTGTTTTAGTAAATCAATGGTGCATTTTCCTAATGGATGTATTTTAGAACCATGGGAACATAATCTTTTAATTAACATTCATGCACAGCCAACATATGCAATGTCTAAGACTTGCTGCTTGGCGTTTTAAAACTTGGAGTTTTAAGAAATTATTCAGCTTAGTTTCTGCTGGCACTCATGGGGGCGTAGATGCCATCCAAGCCAGCATCAACTTCCTCATCCACTCCCTACCTGCTTCAGGTGCTCTTGAACCCTGTATCCCCCATGGAGGGCCTAGCTATGGTCCCATGATTTTCAGCACTGCTCTTTGGAATCCTGGGAGCTGTGTCTGCATTGAGGTTCTGGTTTCATTAGGGGAAGTAAAGCTTGGATATAGGGATTTTCCAAAGCTCCCGAAAGGGCTAAATCCCATCAAATCAGCTCAGAATGAGACCTAGAGCTGTCAATGCAGACCTTCTGCTGTATAAATCCCCACACCTGTCCTCCCCACTCCTTTTCTTCCTGCCAGCCAGGCTGGTTCTGCACCTAATAAGGAGCTGGCACCCTTTTCCCAAATTACAGAAAAATCTCATTCTTCACCAGCATGAGTCAGGCCTTTCTTGTTCTGAGCTGGCCATAAGACCTCCAGGCAATATTAAACTGGAAAGTGAAGGAAGCTACCGACCAACTATCCCTTATTCCTAGCCAGCTAAGCACACTCTCCTAAGGATTAACCTGGTTTTTGTACTTCTCAAAAGCAACATTACTGGCAATGCAAGATGACTTTTATGCTGGCTTGATCCCCTGATAAAGAGTGAGTAGGAAAGCTATCACTGGAAGCACATTTCTTCTAACAGTTTAAGTGAATCTGTTTCTCAGTAAATAGAGTCCACTGAAGTACTAATTAAATTAGTAAGAGTCCTTTTTGGTGGTGGATGATGGTGGGTGGATGGTGAGGCCTTTATCAGCCAGACCAGGCACCTTCTTTGGCCTGGCGGGTTTGAGGGTTCAGGATAACAGCGAGAAAATGATCCACAGCAGTCATGAAGTTTTAGGAGACAAGATTTTATTACAAGGCCCTAGCCACCATGTGTGGCCTCTAAGTTAAGTAGCCTCTTTCCTGCTCCAGCATCTATCCTGTCTCTATCATCTCTCCATGCTGCTTCCTGCTGAGGCTTCTTGCTGAATCTCTAGCTGAATATTTCTTACACCCCATCAGGCAACCCCTTTGTTATCTTCCATAGACCCCTCCCAGATGTAGGCTGGTCTGACCATAAGGTAAGATTAGCATTTTGCCCTGGGAGAGGTAACAGTTTTCTTTGGAGGATCTATCCCATTCTCTTTCCTCTCACCTCCATGCCCAACTCTTCTCCTCATCCATCTTCTACTCTCAAAAATTACCTACAGGAAATGAGAGACATTCCTCCATCCACCAACTGCAAAGATGCTACCTCACATTGGAGAACTAGCATGAGTTGCTTTTTAAAGGCATTTTCCTAGACCCCACTAACACCACAACTCTAGGAGGAGAGAGTATATATTCCACAAGTATTCAGCAGTGGAAACTATCTGGAATGTTTAATTCTCTGAGAAATGGGCAATCCAATACAAAGAGTGGCACTAGGCATCCAAGGTGCTTTTAAATCACAATAATGGGAACAACTCACGATGTCTAAATGTCTTCCAGGCATCTGATAACAGTCCCCACAAGCCCAGAGTTCACAGGAACAAATCAGAACCAATAATGGCTGGAACGGCAACATCTCTGCCTACGTCCGGAATCTGGGAAAAAGTGTCAAGGAGCCAATACCCTCACTAGAGAGACTATCTCATCACCAGGAGGCCAGCATTCACAAGCTCATGGAGATTAGTGTTCCTCTCTCTCAAAACAAAGGGGGAAAGGGGGGCTGGAGCAATAGAACAAAAGGGAGGGCATTTGCCTTGCATGTGGCTAACCCTGGCTTGATCCTTATATGATCCATATGATCCTTCATACTCCTCCTGCCAGGAGTAACCATTGAGCACCACTGGGTGTGGCCCCAAAACAAAACAAAATCAAACAAACAAAAAAGCAAGAATAAAGGAATTAGAATGGGTATGTAATCATCCATTAAAGGTAATCACCATTAGTAGATGGGGGACAGAGCAGGTTTAAAGCACTAGGACATAGCAGAGGGATGCTAACATGCTGGTAGAGGATAAGGTGCTGGCATATTTTGCATTAAACCCTGTCATTGTCCATATCATAAATAACGTTTCCTAACATAAAAATTATTTTAGGGGGCCGGAGAGATAGCATGGAGGTAAGGTATTTGCTTTGCCTGTAGAAGGTCAGTGGTTCAAATTCTGGCACTCCATATGGTCCCCTGAGCCTGCCAGGAGCAATTCCTGAGCATAGAGCCATGAGTAACTCCTAAGCACTGGTGGGTGTGACCCAAAAACTAAACAACAACAACAACAACAACAAAAATTATTTTAAATTTGCCTCAATCACAATGACATATCTAGCTTACTGGCTCCACGGATTCCAATTGGTTCTGAGAAAATGCAAGTTCTAGTTAGTATACCCTTGGGCAGGAAGAAGTTTAGCAGATGTATATATTGTTTTTGTGTGTGTTTTAAATTTTTTATTATTTTTAATAATATTTTTATTTAAGCACTATGATTACAAACATGTTTGTAGTTGGGGTTCAGTTATAAAAAAGAACACCCCCCTTCTCAAACTTCTCACCACCAATAGTCCCCATATCCTTCCTCCCTGATCCCCTGCCTGTATTCAAAACAGGCATTCTATTTCTCTCACTACTATCATTGCCATGAGAGTTGTTAGTGTGGTTATTTCTCTAACTGTATTCACCACTCTTCGTAGCAGATTCATATATAGTATGTCATGTTGCCACTAGCTTGGTCCAATTACATTAGAGAACTTCCTTGAATTATCTCTAAGAAAGTGGATGCATGAACAGCAAATTATAAAATATGATGAGCCACACAAGGTTATGTGGGAGAACAGTATTTCTTTATTGTCAAAAATCGAGAGTATATAATGGGAGATTTTTCCCAGTCACAGTTTTTTTATGGTCTGAAATAGATGCTCATTTGTTTCTTTGCAAAGTACAACATATCTCTCTTGTTAACAGAAGCTTTATCAGTATATATTGTTTGATCTTCAAAACAATTCACATGACTCTAGGTGGTGTGCAGACTTTATGAATAGATACATGGAGCTCGTGCTGAATGAGTTTAGCACCCTTTGAATTTATGACTTTGGAAATAAGACTGGAATTTAGACAGATTTTTTTAAGCCTTGACCAGGACCTGCTGGAGTGCTCTGGTGGGGGGGGGGGAACACAAGGAATTCACCAGTCACACCTTTACTACCCAGATTTTCTACTCATGTTACTAAAAACTCCTAAAAGGAAAACTGAGAAATAGAAGGATTGTGACCATAATCCTCACCAGCGGGTACCTTCCTCAGAGAGGAAAGATCTTTGAGAAATGACTGAATGTTACTAGAAAAAAGAAGAAATATTCTCTTACCATCTATTCCCATTTAACAATAGCCAATTTAGCAATAGTATAGAATAGCCTATTGTTGTCACTGTCTTTAACTTCAGCTCACAGCTGTCCCACCCTTTGGCTAGGGGCAGGGGGCCTGGAGAGCCACTGTTGATGGAATCTCATCCTATCTGCTTGGTTGTGGACAATGGGTGTTCCTGATAGATCCATGTGCTTATTTGGGGTGCCAGGCCTTGGGAAATGCACTTGGGAGTAACTGGTTAAAAATAAATGTGCCCTAGGGGCCGAGAAGGTGGTGCTAGAGGTAAGGTGTCTGCCTTGCAAGTGCTAACATAGGTTCGATACCCCCGGCATCCCATATGGTCCCCCCAAGTCAGGAGCAACTTCTGAGCACATAGCCAGGAGTAACCCCTGAGCATCAAACGGGTGTGGCCCAAACCCAAAAATAAATAAATAAATAAATAAATAAATAAATAAATAAATAAATAAATAAATAAATAAAAAGTGCCCTAAGTCGCCTATAAGTGGGTTACTGGGCATCAGGAACTTGGCCTTGACTATCTATCAGGTGACTTGTTACCTAAATCCATTACTTAAATCTGAACAAGCTGTCCACACTTGCCCACTGCCATTCCTCTGTTCCTAAAATGTGTGGCAGAGAATTTAGTCCTATATTAAACTCCTCCCAGGAGTTTGAAGTACCAAGTGCTTTTTCTATTTCTTTCCCATCATTTTTACAACCACTCTCCTTAAAAGATGAGAGAGGAGAGGACAGGATTTAGAGGGGAAATAAGGGAAGGGCCCCCTCCAAAATGACCAATAATAAACCAAACTGGCTTATGATCACATACTTTGGCATTTTTGGATTTGCTCCAGGATCTTCCCAATGTGTCACCAAATTCTCAGAGCTCTCAACCATGTTCATAGTCCTGCTCCTATAAGGACGGAGGCTCTGAAGAGCAATAATAATACAATAATTAATTAATAATATAACATATTAAAAATAATATTATTTTTAATATTTATAAATTATATCCAAGATGAGGAACCAAGACAAGAGCTCTGTGTCCTAACAGTTCAGAAATCATTTTCCCTTCAGAGCCCCTCAGGAGCTGTACACCTGGGTCCCAGGTCTGGTATCACCGCTCTATAAATCCTTTCAGCCAGCTCACTGGTACCCTAGAATTCCAGCCTATAGCTCTAAAGAGGTGATTAGCATTTATAAAGAGTCCAAAGAGTTTCTTCTGCTAGGCACCTGGGCATTGAACTCATCTAAAGATGATAGCATCTGGCTGAGGTACTTATATACATCCCCCCAAGCCCTCTGCAAGTCAAAAGAAGTCAAAAGAGGCCACAGTGAGTACAAGAAAGTTCTAGAAGCCTTGAGGGCACAGATCTCTTCAGATGCTGCAGGAGAGCTCTGAGCAAGGCCCTAAACAATAGCACACAAAACTGTGTGAGCCCTGCCCTCAGCAACCTTGGGAGTGGTGGCAGAATAGGAGAGACAGAGGCTCAAGATCAAACTACCTAGATGTGGGTTTCTGGACATCAGGAACTTGGCCTTGACTGTTACCTAAATCCAATACTTAAATCTGAAACAAGCTTTCCATGCCATGCTTTCAGTTACTGAAAATTCCTGCTGCTCCTCTGGCCCTGAAATGTGTGGCAGAGAATTCAGTCCTATATTTCATTTCACTATTGCAAAAGACCAGTTAGTGTGATGATAATTCATAGGTGTCAAAAGGAGAGGCTGGAGTGATAGTATAGTGGGAAGGGTACTTGCCTTGCAAGTGACCAACCAGGATTCAATCCCAGGCACCACATATGTTCCCTGAGACCTATATGGAATTATCCCAGAGGATAGAATCAGGAGTAATCCCTGAATACACACCAAGAGCACAGAACTAAGTACAGAACCTAAGCACAGAACCAGAAGTAAGTACTGAGTGTGACCAGGTATAAGCCCAGTTGGTAGTTTACACCGAGATTAAACCTAGACACAGCCCCCAAATAGCACAAAAGCACTCCCAAAACTATAGGCAGTTGTGAAGCACAAAATTAAAGTCCTTGATAATGACAGAAGAGAGCAAGGCAAAGATGGGGATAAGACTGGAAAGGAAGACATTCCTATAGAGAAACCCACTTGGGCAAAGACTGTTTTTCAAATTTTCTGTTTTTAAATTACATTATGAGTAGCACATAGTGGGTAAAAGAAGTCCAGGAGAAAAGGAAGGACCCACTCACGATGAGGAGACTGTTTTTATTTTTCTAGGTGACTTTAGGGATAAGTGAAACATTTTGAAAAAAAAAATTCAGCCCGTTCAGAAAAACACTTCTTTGTTTTGTTAGGGATTTTTGCTATGTCTTAAGCTTGGGGGCTACACTCCATGTTGTTCAAGGTTTACTTCCAGCTCAGTGCTCAGAAATCACTCTTAGTGTTTGCTCAGAGGACCCTGTATAGTTAGTACCAGAGATCCAACCCAGGTCCACCACATGTAAGACAAGTACCTTCCCTGCTCTACTATTTCTATGGTCCTCATTAAACATTTATAGAGCCAAGAAAAAAGATCAATGGAAGATAGCACAAACCTTGAATGAGTTTGAGCCTCACTACCACATGACCATCACCCCCTATACCATTAGAGTGTAACCCTCATCGCCCTTATGAACCAATAGGTCTGAGTTCTGAATCTTTAAGCATGTAGTTCTAGGCTGAGCTGTGCCAAGAGTGATATCTGGGTCCCAATCCCAGTGTGCTAGCGAGTGAGTGGGATGGGGAGGTATTAGAAAATAAGATAACAAACAAGAAGAATTTGAAATGCCCTGTTGTCCATGGAAGAGGAAGGACAGATGTGATAGGAATTGAGGCTGAAGAGAGAGAGTCACCTGATATTTAGGCCACAAGAGCAATTGACGCTGAGCTCAGTCAGAATTGGGGATATGAGCTAGGAGAAAGGCGAAGTACCCTAGGCAAGAACTAGCCTGTCAGACTTGTTGGGCTTTTGGTCTAGAGGAGCTTGGCTCTGCTCAGCATGGTCTCAGGCTGAAGCTGGGTTACTAAGACTCCCTTGCCCAAATGTGTTCCTGTCTTTGGCTCCATATCTATGGAGAACTTTTAATTCAACTTAGGGTGTTGGGGAGACAGCAGAAAGCCACATGGATCAAAAGATCTCTGTACTCAATAAAAATGATAGTCTGAAAGGCAGCTTGCACAAAATACAAGATAGAAGATTTCCATACTACACATATTTCCTCCGAAGTCTGGTCTAGATTATTTCATGTGTGACCCTGCTTTAGACTCATTCATCTGGGGTTGTAGATACCGTACATGGGCTGATTTTACATATGTGTGTGTTTTCCTGTATCCAACTCCCCTCCAAGTGACTCAGCAGACATTTTTGTGGTAAGGAAGGTGCTGCTAGGATGGATGTTGATTCTGTTCTTACTCCAGGAACAGCCTTAGTGATAACGACAAGAGAAGAAGTCAAGAGACAGCCAGAAGCATGAGGTTGTGAGCTGTTGTTGATGAGGGAACAGATGGGGCAAGATCCCACCCTTTCCTGGTTGTTTCCTCCACTGTGATTCTTGAGCTTACTGTCCTCTGAGACTCTTGGATACTTTGACTTATCAACTGGTTCAATTGAACATGTGATAACAACCTTCTCTCCCCTCAATCCCCTCCTGGATAAAGAATGCAGAGCATGGGACAAATGGGTTTGGGGCTGAGTCCTGCTTATTTGCAATAAGCAATTGCAAAAATGGAATTATAAAATAATCAATTATGGAATGTGCTTAGTGATAGATGAGATTTGAAAAGAAAGAAAAGAGATGGAGATGCACAGGTCACAGATCAAAGATATGGAGGCAAAAATTGGCATTTAGGGTTAAGAATTTAACCCAGGGCCCAATACATACAAAGATAGTATCCTCCCTTAGATTTCCACCCCTGGCCCCACTTCTTGTCATCTTAAAAGGAATCTTAGACATTATACAGTAGTATAGCCAAACAGCCCTCTGCAATGCTAAAACCTTTGGTATTGGTGGACTAACAGTCAAAGATCAAGCCCCTCAAAGTTACCTTCCCAGCTATCCTGTTCCAACCCCTTGTCCCACCTACCAACCCCAAGAGAGAGTTAACACAAGAACAACAATATCAACCAAAGGGTTAAGGCACAAGGGCTTGATCCCTAAGGGGTCCAATGCATGGCACACTCAGACTTATCCAGGGCAACATAGTACACATACTTACTGGGCATCATGAATGCCAGGCAATATGTGATAGGCATTTGTATGTGGATTCCATCCTGTAACCCACAGATGAAGTACATCATATTCTGACACTTTGGCTTCAGATAAGTGACTCTACCCAGGTAATTGTGCATCTCAGTAGAAATAGCTTGATGGCCATCCATGAAAAGTCCAAGTCCACACGCATTTTATGAACAGACAAACGAACTTCAGACATGCACGAGCAATTTTGCCCTTCTCAAAGGAAGTTGTTTTTAAGATATAAACAAGAAGGATTAGGCCAAGCTGGGAGGCCCTCACTGAGCTGAATGAGATTCACTACAAGGGTTCTTCCTGGCCTTGTCCTCTCATGCCCAGATTGCTTTTCAAGGCCCACATTTCTCTGCTGCAGGATCCAGGAGATTTAAATATGTCCTGAACCAAAATAAATGTCCTCTTTCTTCCAAGTACAAGTCTTCATTTCAAATTTTCTTCTAGCAGGCTGACTAACAGAGGAGCCCTTTCTGTCGGTGCTGCTATTAGTTCAAAAGGTTAGTTCTGGCATTTCAAAACCGAAATCTGTTCAAGACCCATCTCTTTTCAGAAAAAAATGAGTCTTAAATCCTCTTAAGATTTAAGTCTGGTAGAGGAGAAACTAGTCTCACAATGCAAAGCAAGTACCCACAAAGCACATCTAGGTCCACCCTACAAAGCCCATGCATTGAGGCTGGAAGATTCCGTGCTTTTCTAGCTCCTTTTGGGCAAATATGGGTATTGGTCCTGATGCTCACCAGTAGCAACTTGCCTCTGGGGAACATGGTTCCTTCATGCTGTGGACTAGTTTCCATGGTGACAGCTCCTTACTTCCTATTTCTTGGCTCTAAGGCAGAGGTCCTCAAACTTTTTAAACAGAGGACCAATTCACTGAACCTCAGGCTGCTGGAAAGGCGAACTAAAGTTTGTTTAAATTTAAAAAACTATGAACAATAGTGGCCCATGTGGCCATATAGTCAGAAAGGAAGGGAGTTGGAGAATGTGGTGCTCGTCCCACACATGTGCACTGCAGGCCTGGGATGAGTTGGCTGCTAAGCAGAACATGCAGTGGTGGCATAAACAAACAAACAAACAAACAAAATACACCTGGCAGACTGGATAAATGTCTTCAGTGAAATAAATGCATGTTGGCTGAAGTTTGAGGACCCCTTATCTTAAAAATGATAAGAATACAAATGAGAAAACAGTGACAATGAGAGGAAGGAGCAGATACTATAGACCCCCTTGCCTGAAAGACAAGACAACTGCCACCCCACATATTACAGTTTCATTCTTACTGGCCTCAGGCATGTCCTGCTCTAGTTCTCACCTTGGCTCTAAAAATAAATAATTGAACTAGAGATGATCCCACCCCAGCCCTCATGTCCCAGGATCCAACACTTGTCTAAGTAAGAGAGTCATTATCTATGGCCCAACTTAGTCTTCCTGCAACCCTCAGATCACCAATAAACACAACATAATAATAATAAAGTATCACTAAACAAGGCATCTTGCAGGACTAGAATCCCTCTGCCACCTTCAGAAACCCAAGCCATGCTGCTGCCACAACAGTGTTCTCAGGAAGCCCAATGCACACATTCCCAGGGGTACATGGTCCTGAAAGCTTATTTAAGTAATTTCAATTAAAGTTCTGCTGAAAGACTGAGAGTATAGAGGAAACAGCCCCATCTTTCTCCAATTTTTCTTCAGACATTGCTTTGCACCTGCCCATTATAGGACTTATAGGTTTTTTTCTTGTTTGCCTTCAGTCACCTAGGGTGAGAACTGGTAACCTGACATTGTGTCCCCATCTAAAGTAGTTTGGGAACTGTCTTTGAGAATCCGTAGTGGCTCCTGAGCAGCTAACTTCCACCTCTTTTGTCTTTCTTACCTGTGAATGAAGACTTGAACTAGTAGGACTTGCCAAATATTTCTGACCACAACCCACCCCACCCCACCCCCTGCCACAAAAGAAATGTAGTTGATAGTGCACTTCAAAACCCAGCACAATAACACAGGCCACACACATGCACACAGACAAAAGAAAGTCGCTGGATGAAACAGCTCTTCCTGTGCAAAGCAAGATGCCCTGGATTTGACTAAAGTAATTTTCCCTGTTCACTGAGAGTCACAACTCTCTAAATAGATTTTAGAAGCCACAAAGCATCAGTATCCACAGTGGTGCTAGCTCCATGGAAGTCTCAAACTTTAAAAATGGTAGTCCAGAGCTCATAACTTGAGGAGGAATTTCCCATCAAGCCCATTCCTGTCTAGTTGCATGTCTACATTTGTCTGCGTAAAAAAAGAACCTTTTGGTAAGCAGGAGTTCAGCAGCTTTGGGGGCCCAAAGATGAAGAGTTTCAGACTTCCTACTCTCTTATTGTCCCCATGGGCAAGCTTAGTGAAGGAACATGGGTTAGTTTCAGATAAGATCATGCCATTCACTCCTGCAAATACATGATCATTCTCCTTGACATGCTGATCCCAACTTAATGATCATCACGTGTTTCCTCTTAAGACTTGACATATCGAGAACAATTTGAAGCTTAAAAGTTAGAAGCAAAGTTGAGGGATGATTTTTCACTACAAGCCCACTAAAGAATTTCTCTTTGGAGAATCAAACTAATCGAATAAAGTCCAATCAATTTACTAAGGACATAATCCAACGCGAATAATTGTCCTGGCAAGTTTACACCACAGCTGTTCACAGGGACACGGTTCATTAAATTATGAGATCTTCATCAAACTCTCCTTCCCAGGGCCACCATGCCTTGCCCTGCACACACCAAAAGAGAGCTGCCTTCAGTAGCATTCAGTGACACTGAGGGCCAGAGGGGTGATTGAGATTTATTCCAATGACACTCTATTGACTAGACAACAGCAACTGTGTACAAGGAGCCACTGCACTATTCAAGTGGAGAATCTCATCACCAGCTAATTATCCAGACTTGAGTTCCCTAAGCGTGGACACCACTCTTTTCATTACCCATAAAGCAAAGTGCTGGACATTTGTTGGGTTCAAGATTAATGTCCATTGAATCCAACTGGGATCCCTAATGACTTCCAGCTACTTGCATATTTGGTCTCTAAGTGTAACCTCCTCCTTTCTGGTGTGTTCATTTTCCACTTGTCTGAATCAAATTGTCAAATTCAAATGCAAGGGCACTCCAACACTGTCTGTCCAACAGGTTCAGTGATGGGAATCCTGCTATCTTCAAGTTCTTACATACACATGTCTCCCTTGGGTGCTAGAGACCCTGGACCAGTCCCAACTTCCTGAAGAATCCTAGTGCTGATGGATGCTGGGAATGGGCCAGCTGAGATGATCAAAATCTTCTCCATTTCCTGAGATGTGAGAAGTTAGCCATTTGCTTCACAGGGCTTGAGAAGAAAGGGAACTCACATACCGGCAGGTCAATTAGCCCAAGTAATTAAGAACTGTGGTTTGTGACCACTGGCCTAGGGTTCAGTATGGACCCATGGGCATTACCAGGTAAAAGATCATGATAAAACCATAGTGGTTCTGAACAAGGGACAAACTGAAAACCACCTCCAGGAGGTATCAGAATATCCAGAAAGGTGGAATTCAACTCAGCTGGCAAGTCCCACCCACTGACCTTCTGGTCTAGATATCTGCTTCTCTATGATGCTGTTACTCCAAGCACTCCACAAGGAGCACTCATGAAGCCTTCTCCTGGGCACTCCACTGGGAGCACTTGCAGAGCCTGCTGCTCACAGTGGACTCAGGAGCCAGTTCTCTTGGTTGAGGGAAAGTCATTTCAACTGTTCCAGTTCCCAAATGAAGTCAGCAAGAGACTTCCTCAGAGGGTATCATGAGGGCCAATGGGGATGATCAGGCTGGAGGCAGGGAGCTTGGTGGATGAATAGGTGGTTCATTCAGTTAATACAAATGAAGAGGGACAGCGGACTGGACACATACTTTTCTTGAGGAAGTCTGGGCATAATTCCTGGTGCCATGGAATTACCCTGAGCATCATCAGGAGCAATACTTAATCATAGAGCTGGGAGTAACCCCTGAGCACGAGGGTTACAGGCATGGTTTCAAACCCAAAACTAATAGTAACATAATAATAATGATGATGAAATGAACTATACAAGGAAGGAAGGTCATGGAATCTGGTGAAAAGCCTACGAGATAAGGAAATCAAATATTCATTGTCACATTAACCCTTGCATCCATGACTTGCTATGTAACCTAAATAAATACCTACTCTCTCTTGGCTTTTTGGCAAAATAAGGGTATTGATTAGAATTTTATAATGAACTAAGCAAGTCCTTGAGCCTACCATGGTGCAAACTCCTCCTACCACAGAGCAAACAAAACATAATTCATTTCCCTCACCACAAGCTTTCCACTATCAACTTATGACCACCTTCAGCATAGCTGGGAGGGTCTCTCAGGCTAGGTTGACCCAACCACACCACAACCAGCCAACTTCCCAGGGGCTCACTCCCCAAGTCTCCCTGCCTGCACCCCTTTTGCAGAATCCCAACCTTGGGTCTCCATGACATTTATTTTCCTCCTCTTATTTGCAGCCAGCTCAATTCATACCGCTCATTGATATTCCTGAGTAGTTGCCCTCTAGACTAGAAGATAAGTGGAATTTATGGAAGGGTTTAAAGAGGACAAGTATGGTCCCTTTCCCTGGGAATGCTCTGTTCAGAAGGGGATTGTTGGGCAAGGGATGTTGAGATGGATTTCAAACACAAACTCAACATGTACTTTCAGTCTCATTTAAGGCAATGGAACCAAGACAGTGAAGAGGAGTGAAGTCCAAATTTTACAGTGAAGATCCAAGGCTCTTTCTCACACCACATTTTCATGAGCCTGGTCCTAGCTTGCTACACTAGCCTTTAGAAAACAGCTAATGACAGGCAAAGGGCACTCATTGGCATGCGTCCACTGTGCATTTTGCTTCTCTCAGCTGCTGGCCAAATTCCCCCATCAAGAAGGATAAATTCTAGGTGATATTAATAAACCTCTGACTGAGGAGATCAGATCTGGCTGGTACTCTTAATGATCCCATCAGTAGTGAGTCGCTTCCAGCCCAAGGAACCCTGTGGTCTATGCTTCTGTGGAAGCCATCTGCAAGTCGGGAAATCCTTGGGCCACTGCAAGCTCATTGGGGCTATAGCAGCTGAGAGGCTCTGGCCAGAAAGCCCCCACTGTTTTGGACTGAGACAAGCTTTCAACCAATAAAAAAGCTCAATGCTCAGTAAGAAGTGATGAGAGAGGTTCTATTTTTAGGTGAGGACAAGACAATTTTAAGAGGGAATCATTAGGATCATCGGATGGCCTAGGAGTGTCTGGGTGAGCATTTTTCCAGCAAGCCCATCCTGCAGATAATGATCAAGGGTCCTGTTTTCCAGTTGGAACTTAATTCTTACAGAGGGAAAACTCCTGGTTCAAGGTCACAGAGCAGAAATGCTGCAGGGATATCAGAATCTGCATGTACCAATTTCAAAGCACTGGAGACACGAGCTCTCCTTTCCAAGAAAAATGTTAAGTCTCCCCATCCCACTCCATGCACCCACTCATGGTTCCCTGTGCTTATTTCAAGCCTTCCTATGGGAAAGCTGCCTGAATTTATGGTAGCCTGCACCCTGACTTTGGTGACTGTAGTGTGGCTTCTCATAGGCACATTGTTCAATGTTTGATAGAAAAAAGAATATGATGTGTTGTCCCCACTTAGAGCCCAGAAGGCAAGAATGTGCCTTGTTCTTCTCTCCTTGGAGAAATTTAAAATATGGCTCTGGAACATGAAAGTTGTCAAGTTCTCTAAGCCAGCCCAGAACCAGTCAGTGTGGACATTAGAGGTTAAAAGGGGGTGCAGTAGATCATTTTGAGGGGATAGCAGGGCAGTCTGTGAACTCTGGAAGAATATTAAGAGAATCCTTTCCTCTGTGTGTGTGTCTGTGTGTGTGTTGCTCAGAGGTTACTCCTGGCTTTACATTCAGGGGTCATTCCTGGCGGTGCTGAGGGAACCATATGGGATGCCAGGGATCAAACCCAAGTTGGCCACATGCAAGGCATACCCTCCCCACTGTGCTATTGCTCTGACCCCAAGAGCCAACTCTTTCTTAGCATACACACACATCTTTCCATAAGCCCTTCACAAATGTAAACAGTCTTACTCTGCCCAACAACCAAGTTCACAGGTCAAAAAAGTGAGACAACTGAAGCACTTGCTTAAAGGTTTGCAGATTCTGTGGGGGGAGCTGGAGCCCACACAGCTCCTGAGTCTACATTCCCCTCTCCAGAGAGGAGACCACCCATGCTGGTGGGTCCTGTTTTGGACAGTCTAAGGGGGCCAGAATATTCTCAGAGTCCATTATGCCAGATTCATATGGGACTTCAAGGGGGGAAGTTCCGCCTTGTAGAGGCAGCATCTGGAGGAGGGTCAGTGCTGAGTAATTCACATGTTTCTCCATCATAGCGGAATCATTCTCTTGAGAATTCAAGTGTCACAATAAATTTGGAAGTAGTCCTGACTATGTCTTGCTAACAAATACTAAATGGGGAAGGGGCTGGCATGTCCTTGAATGAAAAAGAAATAAGGAGGGAGAAAGAGAGTGAAGATTCAGATTAGTTCAGGCAAAGAGTTTCTGCCTGAACGAGACCCAAAGTGTCAGAAGCAGGCAGAGAGGGGACGATTCAGATCTGCAGCACCCCATGATTCAGAGCAAAGATACAACAGCATTAACTTGAAAGTCACAGCTAGGTGGGGGTAAGATTGATAGCATAGAAGGGAGGTATTTACCACGTATTTTGATCCCCAGCATCTCATAGGGTTCCCCCCAAGCCTGCCAGGAATGATATAATTTCTGAATGCAGAGCCAGGAGTAACCCCTGAGCACAACGGGGTATGCCCGCCCCAAAAGCAAAAAAAAAAAAAAAAAAAAAGCCATGGCTGGGTGTTGATATATATATATATATCTTGTAAAGGTTAATTGAAGCTGGTCATGCCCCACTGAACACACCCTTGGAAATGGATCTGGACACAGCCCTGGACACATCCCTTGGTCATGCCCCCTGTAACGGATACCTGTTTGGCAGGTATTTAAGGAAAAAGTTTTAAAGTTGGGGGCCAGGGTAGAGTCTGAAGCAGAACCTGTCAAAGAAATGGTGTCTGTTATGACCCTATTTTCCTCTATTTTCTATCTCAAAGACTCTCTCTCTTTCCCTCCCCTTTTTCTCCCAGGCCTGGTGGTCCCAGATCACTACAGCAGGGGACAAGGAAAAGAAGTTATCCAAGTGGGGAGGGGAGCCTTGGAGGGATCATGTTCAGTCCTGGCTGCACTCCATTACTTAGCTGTGGTGCCCAGTAAACTTCTTTTATTTGACATTTCTGAATGAGGAATAGAGATACAGCAGTATTATCATTGTTTTACTGTGCCCTTTTTATTTAACTGCTAGCTTGTCTGATCATCCCTGGTTAATGACCAAGCATCAGATACTTGCCAGCTATCAACCCAGCATGAATATGCCAGTCAGCTTAGGGTGCGGGGAATAAAACAAGTGAAATGAACCATTCAAATCCTGGATCCATTTATCCTCCCCATGCAAAACTGGTTGAAGTATAAGTGGCAGCAGTGCCTATGATCCCACCACCAAGTCAAAGCTCAACTCTCCTCACCAGAGTTGGGAAGGTACAGAGACCTTCCCAAAGGTCTTCCCAAAGGAATATGTCCTTTTGAGCATCCTACTTCAGTATCTGAGCCAATGGTCTAGATGCTTCTCCTGCTGGAAGAAGATACTTCCTTCTTTTGCTCGGAGAAGTAAAGCTAGTTTCTGTCTGACTTGGCCATATCATCTTTTACTATATTGCAGAAAGAAATCCCTAAGTAGGGAAGTATTTTTCATTCGCCATGTGTATTTTCATGCTAAGAGCATCCCCAAAATTGGAGCCCTGAAGCCATGACTGGGAAAGACATTCCAGGTAACCCCAAAGTTTTAGGTAAATGAGGCAGAGATAGCAGGTATATGAATGAGCCACTTTTGTATTCTCACTGAGAATCTCAACTAAATCACAGCGCCTCCTTTCCCCTTCCCCAGGGAACCTGGATTATCAGAGAAAGAGTCTTGATATGATCCTTGAGAAACAATGTGGGTTCACTAAATAATTTACTTTAGTCATCCTGGGACCATAAGGGGCACTGGGGATGCAGTGAAAAGTAGGGGAGAAAGCGAAAAAGGAAGAGGACACAAAAAAATGGAGGGGTCTGAAAAGATAGTACAGCAGGAAAGGCACTTGCCTTGCATGGAGCCAAGTTTAATCCTCTGTTTCCAATAGTGTCCCTTGACCACTATTAGGAGTGGTCACTAAGCCCAAAGCCATGAGTGAGCCCTAAGCACCATGATGTGTCCCCAAAATAAAAAAAGACAAATAAAATAAATGGAAGACTTGAATGAAAAGTCCCTTTTGGTCTGACCCATCATCTTTCATTGTCATTCAAGACTCTCCTCAACTATGCCTCCTCCTGCTCCCTTTGTTCAGAGGATAAGAGTACAGGACTATAAGAAGTGTTCCTAGGCATCACTATCTAGGGGCTCATGCCAGTCTTCTAAGGCTACACAGAAAAGTGGGGTGCACTGCCCACCAATCAAAACTGGCAAGAACTGGAGCAATTTGTAGTGACACCTTATCATTCTCGGCATTTTCCTCAAATCCAGCCTCATCTTAGGCATCCCCTTCTCTGCCTGCAGACTAGGAATATCCTGAGAGCACTCACCCCCCTGTGTCTCACAGCCCCACAGGTCGGGCCGCAGCCTGCAACAGCTGCCTCCTGGTGTTCTTTACCTACACCCATGTGTTCTGTCTCCCTGTGAATTCAAAGTTCCTTGAGTGAGATATATTATCAGTCTTGATGGTTTTCTGGAACATGACAGGCAGACTTCAAAACAATCATACAGGGCCAGAGCAGTGGTGTAAGTGGTAGGGTGTTTGCCTTGCACATGCTGACCTAGGACAAACCAAGGTTTGCCCCGGCGTCCCATATGGTCCCTCAAGCCAGGAGCGATTTCTGAGTGTATAGCCAGGAGTAATCCCTGAGCATCACTGGGTGTGGCCCCCCCAAAAAAAACCTAAACAACAACAACAAAAACAATCATACCAATGGTGGTACCTGGGCACCCTCCACCTGCCTTCCAGCTCCAGGAGAGCCTTTGATTATCTTTGTGTTCACACACTCTAACCCAGAGTCTTCTTGGATGCACAGAATCAAGGAGGCACACAGAAAACACTAATGATGACAAACATGAATGAGCAAACACATTTACTCTGTGCTTGTTAGGGCTGGGCATTGGACTGAGCATTGTGGACATGATACCAGTTGATTATTGGGGATGGTAAAATGAATGAAGCCAAAAATGAGGTATGAGAGAGTAAATAGATAAAAAAAAGTACACAAGAGAAGGTATCCTAATGCTGGCCTCAAAGGCCCAGAACACCCACTTGTCAATGATCATGGGTGTTTACTTCTGGCTTGTCCTTGCTAAAGAGCTTATGGCCCAGATCCATGATGTTGGGGGAATCCGTCTAGACCCCGATGTTCATCTGCACAGGTTCTAACCATCAGAGCTTCCTTCATCCAACTATGTCAACTATGTCCCCTCAGCATGTCGGTGGTATACCTGTTCAGAACTTAATAGTTAATTCCAATCTTCCTTGCTCACAACAGCCCCCTAGGTTAGCTGAAGAGTTAAGGCCAGAAGTTTCCATAGCAGAGTGCCCAGGCCCATTAGAAAATGAAGAGTCAAAGCAAAGAACTGAGACTCAATTGCTCTGGATTCCTTCATCCACAAGGATGTCTCAAGCAATTAACTGCCTTATGGACATATGTGTTCTGCATAGGGCATATACACAGATGAGAATAGCCTTGAAAAACTTTTGTTCTAGGGGCATTTCTCCTCATTTCTCCTTCTTACTTAGACATAGGCCCCTGTCCTTCATGGATAAAGTCTGGTTCTCTCTTAAGTAACTAACATCCTGAATGTACCCCCTTGTGAAGTCCTCTACACACAGCCCTAAGGAATGGAGTGTGGCCTAAACTTAGGCACTGAAGCCAAGATCCACTGGAATTTTACCAAATGGCCTTGATGAACACAGGAATAAAAAATGATTTCCGGGGGCCAGGCGGTGGCGCTAGAGGTAAGGTGCCTGCCTTGCCTGCGCTAGCCTAGGACGGACCGTGGTTCGATCCCCCAGCGTCCCATATGGTCCCCCAAGCCAGGAGCGACTTCTGAGCGCATAGCCAGGAGTAACCCCTGAGCGTCACCGGGTGTGACCCAAAAACCAAAAAAAAAAAAAAAAAAAAGATTTCCAAATAATTCAGGGTTTTTTCACTATTTAAGCCTTTGTCAGGGGGCAAAGCCACCCCCACTGTCCCTCTCCTGGTCACCTTCCTGGCTAGAATGCACCACTTCATGGGGTCACCTCCTTCACCTTGCTTCTCTCTCCGTACCCCACTCCCCCAGGAGAGCAGTTAGACATAAGATAAAACACCAGACATTCTACAGCTGCAGAATGGCAGGAAGCCACCCACCAGAAGCAGTGTTGAAATGTCCCAGAATCTAGAGCATTCTGGGAAAGTAATGAATTCAAAGGAGCTGATGGGAACAGGCTGGGCACCTCACTCACCAAACTCACTTCATGGGTTTAAAGCTTTTTGATCACAGCCAGGTCCTGCTCATCCTGCCACCACAGAAGCAGCTTACCCCAATACTATAGATCCCTATCACAGACTGACTTGCACCCCACTCTCCCAGGTTTCTTCAAAACTCCAAATCCATGCCTGGGAAGTGGTATGAATAAGCCACTTCTGGCCATAAGCATTCTCTATAATGAAAAGACAAGTATTGCTCATATATGGGTGCTCTATAGACCTCAGGGGTGAGTTCATATCTGTATTATAAGGGGCAAAGAGACTTTAAGGGCCACCTTGCCCCCTGTTATGAAAAGCAGATCATGCCTGCAATTCCAGAGAACACCACAGAAGCTTTCACTCTTACGCACACTGGAAGAAAAAGGGTCTGCTAACTGCTGAGTGGCTGAAGCCTTCCAAAGAAAAAAGATCTACTGCTTTGAAAACTTAAGAGGCTCTACAAAGAGCTCATGCACACACAACAAAAATACACACAAACTACAGCATGTTATTAATTCCCTCTCCTCTAGCTTTGTCCCAAGTCATGGAGCAGACATAACGAGAGGTTTTTTACAATGTATGCGTTTAAGTTTGCATTGTTAGTGACAGAAGTGTGTAATTATTACATTTAAAGAAATTAGCCACTCCAGATCCATTCATTGTCATTGTCCCCTGTCCAAATGTTTTAATTCCTTTCTGAGGCAATACACCAATCCAAACTTTGGTGCCTTTCTTATTTTGTGACTAAAAATAACCATGTTCTTTCTACTCCAGTAAATCATTACTGCAGGTTCAAATAGTTCCTAGAGGATTCTGGTTCCATTCACTCTGGAAAAAGGAAAGCAAGTGGCAAATGCTAAGATCTTGAAGCTTATCCCCTCATGGTAGTTAAGGATGATGCCTAACCAATGGCAGTAATGAGAATAGACATGGTGACAAAGAAAGACCCAAATTCCAAGGACTTCACATATCTATTTCTCATTCACAGAGGCTCCCTTTGGGGCTAGTGATGCCCCAGGGTAGTTTCTCTGCAAGAGATGACTCAGGGACCAGGCTGCTTTTATCTCTCAATCCAATCAGGACACTCTTTAAGGGAGGGCAAGGAGAACATAAAAGCAGGTACACAGATATCATTGCCATAGGTGGGCAATGAAACATGATATTCTACTCATCTTCCACCCAGCCAGCATCTCTCCATTGCTGGATCATTGTGTGCATAAAACCCTATGATCAGCAGCATCAAAAATAACAATGATAAAAAAAATTTTAAATTAAAAAATCTAGTGGCTTTGAGAGATAAAATAAATTAAATAAATTTAAATTAAAAAGGAAATAAAATAAAATTAACCTTAAGATAGTCAAATAAAATCAATCTACATTGCTTGTCACTTGGTAGTTCAAGAACACTTTGGTAGTGGATCACTTCTAATTGGTTAACTTAAAGGGGCCACTTAGAGGGACTGGAGTGATAAGTACAGTGGCTAGGGTATTTGCTTTGTATATAGCTGACCCAGGTTTGATTCCCAGCATCCCTTCTGGTCTACTGAATTTTCCAAGAGTAACTTCTGAGCACCACTGAGTGTGACCTCCCAAAATGGGGGGGGGGGGATTACTTGAAATTTTTGCTGGGATCCCAACTATTCAGAAGTGTGAGAAGGGGGGCTGGAGTGGTAGCATGCAGTGGTAAGAGCCTTGCTGGTGCTGGCCTAGGATGGACCACGGTTCGATCCCCTGGCATCCCATATGGTCCCCCAGAGCGATTTTTGAGCGCATAGCCAGGAATAACCCCTGAGTATCACTGGGTGTGAACCCATGAAGAAGAAGAAGAAGAAGAAGAAGAAGAAGAAGAAGAAGAAGAAGAAGAAGAAGAAGAAGAAGAAGAAGAAGAAGAAGAAGAAGAAGAAGAAGAAGAAGAAGAAGAAGAAGAAGAAGAAGAAGAAGAAGAAGAAGAAGAAGAAGAAGAAGAAGAAGAAGAAGCATGGGAAGGAAAAAGGTCTTGCTAAAAGCAGGCGTACTGGGAATGGTTTAATACAAATTATCCTCTGCTTGAGAGCTGAGAGCTACAGATCCTTATTCCCAGACACTGGGATTATTCCTAATTTTTAAACCTCCTGAATGGTCTTGAAAAAAATCATTAACTCCAGTAGCTGGATATATGATACAGGTTAAGGTACTTGCCCTGCACCTAGCTCACACTGGTCCAAATCCCCAGCACCAGATATAGTCCTTTAGTATTACCAGGGGTCACTCCTGAGCACAGAGCTAGGGATACTTCCTAGATGTGGTTTTTCAAGCCTCTAATATATAGAGACTCCAGAAACTTGAATACAGCCAACCTAGGGTTGTACCCCAGAATTCTACACACAAAAATCTCTCAGTATCACCAGCCTGAAACATACCATATCTAACAGCCACTGCTCTGATAAAGATAGTCCCAAACTTGACTGGCCTGCAATGCCTTTTTCAGAAAAAAATATCACTCAGAACCCTGGGAAATCTATGGTCTTTAAGAGAACAAACAGAAAACACCCACTATCATCCCTGTCATTCCTGCTGCCCCCCATAAGCCCCATACCCCTCTTTAGGAAATAATGCATTCTAGAAAAAAATCCAAGATACACCTCAATATTACAACTTCATCATTTGGGTCAAAATAAATTATGCCCTGAAGAATGGCTTATTCCATATTAAAAGTAAAGCCAGGAGCAGTATAGAGAGTGCAGTGGGTAACACTTGGTCTTGCAATTGGCCAATTTGAGTTCAAAATCCCAGGATTACTTATGGCCCTCCAACCCCACCAGGTCTGATCCCTGAGGCTAGAACCAGCAGTAAGTCCCCAAGTGCTGCTATTTGTGACTCCCACACCACAATAAAATAGAATCTGAACCTCAGAGCTATTAATGCAAAACCGTCCACTTTATATAAGAGACTGTGGCTTTGGCATTCTACAAGGCAGCTTGATATACACTTGCTCCATCAACTTTCTGTATCTAGAAACAACCCGTTTCATTAGCTTAATAGACTCAACACTGAAATCCCATCAATATCGCAGAGAGGCTGGTCTTCGTGATGAGAATGACAAATCAAGGAGAAACTGGTTCCCTCATTTGAAACCCAAGGCTCCAAAGAGCTGTCTTTCCCCTTTAGAACAGACAAAGGGACTTCCATGAAAGTACTTGTATGGGCACACAAGAGTGGGTTTGAGGGAAGATAAATTTAATTTATTTTTATTTATGTTGGGCTTCAGGCCATTCTCTGCTGTATTCAGGGCTTACTTATCTGTGTTCAGGTCCCTGGTTCAGCACTCAGGGATCACTCCTGGAGGTTTTGGTTGAATCAAACCCAGGTTGGCCACATACAAAGTCAGTGTCCTACTCAATATTCTATTACACTGGCCTCCAAAGATGAAATTTTAAGGTAAAAAAATAGTATTTGCATCCTATCCCAGCTTGGAAACTCACTTGGAACAAAGAGAAATACAGGACGAGGAACCAGAGTGTGCCTTTGGCCTTTGAGTTCTGACTTCTATTCCCTTCCCACATGTGGTTAGGCTTATCCACTTACAATAAATAGCCTATGTGGCAAAAGATTTATATATGCCCCTGTTGAACTGTGAGATGGATTGATGTATCTGTGCAAGCAGCTTAAGTGAGCTGACAATAATAATTAATGAATAAAAGTTGCAAAACATACATGAGGTATATGTCTATGTGCTCCTACTTCTCCTTTTTACCTCCTGTAACATTATAAACCTTAGAAGCCATGTATTATGTCCTTGATATTTATTTTGTTTTATTTATTTATTTTGAGGGAACTTGAGGTCATCCTATGGGTGTTAACTTATACTTGGCTCTGTGTCCAGATATCATTCCTGATGGGGCTTTGGGAACCTTAAACAGGGTCAGCCAAAAGCAAGGCAAGTGACCCACACACACCGTCCTATCTCTTCAGCCCCAGAGCTCCCTCTTACTTTAGAGTAAGGAGCCTGGGTAGGGGAGATTCAGCACTAATGAAATTCTCACATGTGAACTGGGCTCAAAACAGTGGAATTTTTTTCAGAACAAGTGTTGGTTTGGGTAAGGCATGGAGGCAGTTTCTGGAGAGAACAATTCATGAGCTTCTCATTGCCATGGCTCAGATAGTTAAAAGGAGCATCATCAGGGCTTCTTTGGGCAAAAAAAAGTTGGAGACAAAGCATTCTCTGGGGATTCTAGGACCAAAACTTGTGTTCGTTCCCCTTCTCCAAACTATTCATATCTCATCACAGACTATGGCATGCAAGATTGCTGGAATGGATGGGACATGAGAATAGGGTTCCCTTACACCATTGTCCACCCTCTAAAACTTTAAGCCTTGGGTCCTTCCCAGCTGAAACAAATTCTCAGTTCCTTCTCTGCTTCTTCACTTATGACATGGGACCACAAGACTTGAATACCCACTAAATCCCCATGAAAATTAATGGTGCGATGTAATTTAAACATCCAAGACCAACTGGCATCTGAGAAAAAAGCCAATTTCACACAAGGTCTTAGCTCACCTATATTGGTCCCCTTGTTGAGCAATTGGGAGAAAACAGATGACCAAAGTCCCTTAAAACCACAACTCTATGTAACTGTGTTGGCAATTTCTGGTACATTCTTAGCATTCTATATGCATTTCATTTATGCTCCATGTATCAAGATGTAGATTTTATTAGGAGACAGGGTGAAAGTATATCAAAGCATCTAGTTGCTTTGCAAAGTTTTTGAGGTAGGAGGGGAGCAAGCAGAGAGAAGCATAGGACTCAAAACAATTAGTAGAGTTCTGGAGATATGCACATGTGTGTGACAGGCAGACAGACAAATGGAGTCAGAGATTGACTTTGCACAAAGAGCCTTCCCTTCATTACATGCTGATTAAAATCTCCAGGCCTGCTGCCTGGCCAAGCCACAGAGCAGAAAAGACAATAGGCAAGCAGAAGGCCACTCAGGATGTAGACACCTCTTTGTTGCACACAATAGTTGAATTCACCCTTTTGCTAAATGTCAAGTTAATATTTTTCTTGGCAACAGCTGTGTTCCTCCCGGCTTGTTCCCTTCCCAGAAGCCTGCCCTTCAGTGACTGCCCAGACTCAGCATAGGGAACCCTCAGTGGCCAGCATAGTCAGAGCCACAAGCATAAAGGGAAATAAGCTGTGTGGTGCCCTTTCTCCTCAAATATCCCTAAACCCTGTGTTGAAGGGCGGCTGGCCTGGAAGTGTTACTCACTAACGATCTTCTTTTTCTTCTCACAGCTTCTGAGACAACACTCTATTGGCTCACTAGGTCACTGTCTTAGATCATACTCCACCATCTCCCCATAGATAGAGAATTACCAGGGTCAACCCTTCACTCACAATCCTTCCCTGGTTCCCACTGACTTTCTGTAGAAAATGTAAACTCTTAGCATGTCACTGAAGATTGAGTGATTCCTTTTCTGGAAACTCACATGGTCCCTGCTATTGGCCACATAAGAGTTGGTTATCTGAGTTTTATTTCCTGCATCCCTTAATGCATAGTCTGACTCTCCCCTGCTCTGGATGCCCAGAGGGCCCTGATTACTCAATAGAAATCAGAAGGTTATTCATTTCTCCAACCACTCAACAGAGTTCTCTGGTTAAAGTTTCCACTGTCATCATCCTTCTATGCCATCCAGGTAGCTCCTCACTCCTCATTAAATTCTCTCCATCCTGCTTGTTTTCATAGTCCTAATCACTCATTGCACCTCAGCTCAAAGTTTCCAGTGAGTCTCGCCTTCATGAGATAGATACACATTTCCCTGTCTCTCCCCTTAGTGTTAATGTAGGTGATGAAGAGCATTTCTCATCATGGAACACTTGGCTACTTATGCCAACCTGCAAGCATGGTGGGTTTCTCAGGAGTTTTACACTGCTATAAAATTCTGGGCAGAAAATATTGGTATAGCACTGGCTTTGCATGTCAAAGGTCCTGAGCTCAATCCCTGGCACTGCATAGCCCTTGAAACATTATTGGACATGGACCCTCCACAATAAATAAAGGACACAATAGAAATAGATCATGGAGATATTGGCTGACACAGAGTACATGCTCAAAATAGGTTTTCTTGATGACATTTGTGATGGCATTGGTGATACTGGTATCTTGTTGTTTATATATCAAACTCCAGACTACTGAATAAACTTTATGACATTTATATTAATCATGCTTGAGATTTGATGGCACAGAATTATTACTATATTAAGGGTCAAATATTTTCTTTCTATACTGGAACTCAGTTTTCTAGGCTGTAAGTCAGTGAGTTTTCCAGAAGGAAATGTGTAATAACACAGTGAGAAAGCATCTCAATGCTTATTATTTTATGTTTTTAGATTTTGTGCCACACCTAGCAATTCTCAGGGCTTACTTCAGGCTCTGTGATCAAGGAGCTCTCCTTGTAGTGCTTGGAGGATTATAGGCAGTTCCCAGTATCAAATTCAAGTCAGCTATGGGCACTATCTCTCCTGTGTTACACCATCTACTCCATCTACTTTAAGGTAGATAAACACTTACTGCTTGCTTATATGTTGGCACCAACCATGATGAAAGACAAAATTTCTTCAGGACATTAAAGAGATTGTACACGGGTTTAGACACTTGCCATGCATGCAACTAATATAAATTTGGTCCCTGGGACCACATATGGTTAGTCCTTGAGCACTACCAGAAGTGGTTCTTAAACACAGAGCCAAGAGTCTTCCCTAAATGTCACCTGATGTAGCCAACTCCCTCCAACCTCCAAACCCCATTTCAATTTCCACAAGCCACCATTACTGCCAAACAAATAGACAGGCTTACTCAGGAAGGCTCAGAAAGGCCACAAAGCACAGAAAGACTGGCTGCTTACTCTGCAGTTTTTATGGGAAAATGTATAGACATTATACAGTCTGATGTCAGATTTGTGAGCTTAAATGATGCTCGTTGAACTTCCAACAAGGCTTAGAAAATTTACTTAAGGAAGAGAAATGGAGCAAGCTCTGGAGCAATTGAACTAAAATGTTTGCCCACGGGAATCCCAGGCTCCTGTCCATGGTCCTGAAAGAGACAGTAGCTGAAGGCAGAGACAGGTTCCATGACTTCTGCAGGGGATAAACAAGACAGACTCTTGGGCTCATACTCAAATAAACAAAGTTATTGATCATGTATATTTTGGGCTTAGTAATTGGATTTCCCACCTACTATGCTCCTTATTCTAAACTTATCACTGAAAAGATTCTCAGAATGTATACAAGAGCAAATAAATTACTTGAGGGATCACTGACTTCCCTTTGCTGACCTGAATAATAAGAAATTAACAACACAAATCTCCTTATTCATAAAATTAGTTAATTCTTCTCTTCTCTAATTTATATACTGCAGAACTGAAATCAAGCCACCTGGATTCTAATCCTAAATCTACACTTCTTAGGAGGTAATTTGGGGCAACTTCACCTTTTACTATGTCAACTCATGCATCAAAAATGGACACCAAAGGGGCCAGGCAACAGAACAGCAAGGAGGGCATTTGCTTTTCATGTAGCGAACCAGGTTTGAACCCCAGCATCCTATAGGGTACCCCAAGCCTTCCAGGAGTAATTTCTGAATGCAGACCTAGGAGTAGCCCCTGAACACTGCGCCAGGTGTGGCCCAAAAACAAAATAATGATCACCAAAGTAGCATTCATTTCATAATATTATTCATGATAATAAATGTGATACAATGTACCTCATATTAATATAAGTTAATGTATCTAAGTATCTTAGATTTTTCTGATGTATCTAAGTATCTTAGAATGTTTCTGCAAAAGAGTAAGAACTCAGCATGCATAAATATCATCCTTACTACTGTGATTGTGACATTTTTGTTGTTGTTTGCATCACTCAGAAGAAGACTAAACAAAGAGGAAACCTCCTTTTCCCTAACTACTTCTTAATTTTCATGACTTTCCTTTTTTTTTCTGCTTCTATTATTTGCTACCATTTACCCCACTCATAAACTAACTGTAGATGCAAAGATGGGAGATGTTTGTTTACTTAGCTGCCCACTGAGTTCTGCATGAAAAAAGCTCAGACATTTCTTCAAACGGAAGACAATAAAAATATAAAGTCTACAATTTCTCAAAAATCTGCAGAAGTTTAAGTGACTTACAATAGCCTTACTCTTCACCCCTTACCAAGTCATGCTTGAGGCCCCCCCCCCATTATATCCTCATCACTCTGCCATTTTCAAGAAAATCTCAGAGGCTCACAAGGCTGACACAAGCTATGAAGCTCACAAAAGTCAAGATCTCAATTGATTGTGTCTTTTGAAAAATATTCAATGGGCCCAGAGAGATAGCACAGCGGCGTTTGCCTTGTAAGCAGCCGATCCAGGACCAAAGGTGGTTGGTTCGAATCCCGGTGTCCCATATGGTCCCTCGTGCCTGCCAGGAGCTATTTCTGAGCAGACAGCCAGGAGTAACCCCTGAGCACTGCCGGGTGTGGCCCAAAAAACAAACAAAAAAAATTCAATGACTGCAAACCACAACCTAAGATTTCAGCATTCAGGACAGAAGACAAGCACTAAACATGAGCCCATTCAATAGTAAACTCACAATGCTCTCCTAAACACTTACATATCTTACTTAGTTCCTTCAATTTTGTAACATTCTTCAAAGTAAGTGGTTGCCACCAACCCCATTATACTAAAAAGGCAGCTGATGCTTAGAAATGAATGTACCTTGTTTGAAGTCAAGTAACCACAGTGGATGGTAATTTCAGGGAAGATCAGGTAGCTTCTTGGGCAGCTAATGTAGTGGATAAGCATAGAAAAGCAATCTGGGAGCACAGTCAGGATCCCAGACACACCCCTTTCTAATTGCAACTTTGAGATATTTCCTTATCTGAGAAATGATGAGCATTTCTGATTGAGGATGGTAAAGAGAGTGAATAATCCCATAGATAGAGCACTGAGTGACATATAGGGCTAATTAAGAGAATGCTGATGTCATTGTTATCATTATCAGGTATTTTCCCCTTTTTCCAATATTCAAGGACAAATGACTAGACTACATAAAAAGAAAATCTTCATTCCCTTCACATAAGCCAATATCCTACTCTCCCCACCTCCCTGGATTCATTTGTACCACAGAGAATCCAGTTATCATATGTGGCTTATCTTGAAAACTTTTAAATCCCATTCTCTTCTGGATCACCCCATATGATATACTCTCAGGATCATAGCATTATATCCCTGAGGGTCTGAGCATGAGGAATATAACAGCAAATAACTTAGAAAATACTAGCTCATCCTTTGGTTTAATTTATATAAATGGTGTTTCAAAACAACAACTTGCTGGCACCAACTTGTGCCAGGTTGATACAACATCTGACAATGAGAAAACAGCAACAACTTTTATCTAAGAACAGGTTGCCATACTTCATCACCTAATGGTAACATGAAATCAGAAGACACTCCGTCCTTTGATCTATACAAAACCAATATCACTAATTACAGAAGACTGACTTTGACAACTGCTACTGAGCAGAACACTTCTTGGGACCAATAAGTAAAACCCTAGTCTAGACTGTGACCTAGGATTTGTACAAAAATCAAGATCTCTAATTCCAGAGGTCTGACTTAGACAACTATGACTGAATAGAACTTCTGGAACCATAAGGAAAGACACTATACTAAGCCTCGTTCTAGGATCTGCACAAAAACCAAGATCACTAATTACAGAAGCCTGACTACAACAACTGTGATGGAACAGACCTTCTAAAAACATAAAGACTCTATCCTATATTTCATCCTAGGATCTGTGAAAATACCAAGGTCTCTAAGGACAGAGAACTGATTTAGTCAGCCACAATTGAGCAGAACGTTTCCTGGCACCATATAAAAACCTTGGGGTTTTATAATGAGCATGTCCAGAGCCTGTAGTTGTTACCATGCCAGTATGCTTCAGGAACAGAGAAACCCTGAATCTCTTAGGCCAAGGGAATTCCCTTTCTAATATCCCCAATACTTACTGTGCCTATGCAAAAAAAAATTAAAAAAAAAGATCTTGCCATACTAGCCCTCCCATTTTTTCTTTCCCTTTCCATTTTTTCTTATTATTGTTTTTTTCACCATTGCTGGTTGTTTTTGTTTTGTTTTTCCAACAAAACAACAGAACTTGAATCATCTTGTTCTGCCTCATAAATTGAGGGGGGGGGGGAAATGGATGCTACCAGGAGCAAACAGTCACTTGAAATTTGAGTGGAAATAAAAAATTATCAAATACCAAATACCAATCAAATACTAAATGCCAAACCCAAAGTCAATGACAACAGAATCAAGACCCCCAATCTACAACAAGCTATACACAAACTGCTGTTACACTAACAGTTCAGGGAGCAAAGGGGGGAGGCAGATTCATACTGAGAACAGGGGTGGAAGGAGGCAATGAAAGCATCTTATAATTACTCATCTTCAAAGGCCACCATTTTTAATTTTTTGGTTTAATAAATAGACCAGTGATGTGAAATATATATCCCATTTTTTATTGAGCATTACAAAGCCTCAAAGAAATAAATTTCATGTTAGCTGCTCTTTCACCTTCTCCAGTCTCTGGTTGGCTTTCATCTAGTTTGGCAATCAAGAGATGTAGTTCCAAAATAGATGGAATCCCAGCACCCCATATGGTCCACTGTGCCTGCCAGGAGCGATTTCTGAGAGCAGACCCAGGAGTAAGCCTTGAGCACCACTGGGTGTGACCCAAAAATAAAAATAAATTTAAAAAAATGAGAGATATGTCATAATTAATTCAAGAAGGCAATGGATGTGTAGGAGATCTGCTAATTCCTACAGATATCCACAACACTAGGTGTATTTTTCAAGGCTCTGGAGTGATGAGCTATAGTCCCAACTATCAACAATTCCATTGCTTAAAGTAGAATATTACAGAAGCAAATTCCAAACAGGGCAGGGTGCACTGAATAAAGGAAGTGAGGGGATCATGTTCATTGAACCCATAGAGTCTAGGGAAGACTTTTCCAAGCATGAGAACTAGAAGTTAGAACCAAAAGATACAGGAAAGTGAGAGACCATGACAGCATGCTGCCTTGGTAAAGGAAACACTCAGGCAGAAAATAAGTCTCAGAGTTCAGAGATCTCACTTCAAGAGTGAGGTGGAGGTGTCAAGTAAAACCCCTGAACACTATCAACTCCAAGTCCTGCAAACAATATTGTTCTTTGCTGACTCACAAGCTAACAGTTGGGTCTAAATCACAGACCTCAAGAGCTGCCCTCATTCTAACAGCCCTGCAAGTTCCAAAGGAGCTGCTCTAACTGAGAGGGATGGAGATGACTTGGTGTCTACTTCAGGCTCATACCTAAAATTTCTACCATACCAGCAACTGCTGTAACTCTAATATCTCTTCACCTGCCTCTCTGAGTGGCAGAAGGAAAAGTTGCCTGCCATCTGCTTCCTTCCCCTTGGAGAATAAAATATGGAACACGGGGGATTTGCAGGGTCACTGGAGAGACCTAGGAGCATTTCTGGAATGATGGGGAACTAACCTTAACATATGCCTGAACACACCGCCAAGAGCACAGCAAGAAAGCCAGAAGATAGCTCAGAAACAGACAAGAGAAAGAGGAACACAGAAGCATATAGTGGTCAAAAGTGACTTAGCTAAATAAAAAAAAACAGCATTTCAAGTTCCAAGGGGGAAATGAACCAAGGATACAAGATTTTCTCTTTAACTAATATCTTTCCACAAAGGCTGCAGACTCATAACTTCTGAATGCCATGTGCTTTCTTCTTCCTTCTGTGATGCCAAGAAAGCTTCAGATGATCAATGTGGGTCTCATTCCACCAGCCAATCCCAGAAAGCAAAGCAGCAACAGTGCTGAGAATATCAAGTAAGACGTGGCTTCTCTTATCTTGACTGCCTTGACTGAACCTGATACTGATTGGTTCCTCTCTCTAAGGACCAAATAGACATGAACATCCTGCAAATAATCTACAGTTTTCTCAAACCACATTACTACAAACCCATCACTGGCTAACAACTCCAAAATAAGACCCTTCCTAAATTCAAAGGAGGACACTGCAGTGAAATTGCTGCATTTGTTTGTTTGCTTGTTTGCCTTCAACTCACTCTGAGGTAAAAAGAGAAGCAGGAGCTTACAGCCTCTACTTACAGCTCCTTGAGCTGTTATCTCCATGGGCAACAGCACCAGTGCATTCTACTTTAGATGAGATGCACTTGTGTTACCTGAGAGCACTGTGGAGTGACTCCACAGCCCCTGAAGTGTGGCCTAATTGAGGAGCTACTTGAAAGAGGATGTACGGGTGATGTATAATTGGTGCATTTTTCATGCTGTGAAAAGGAAGCTGTGAGCTCCTTGGGAGGTGGAATGCGCTTCCTCCTCTCACTATTGCCTGAAGCTCATAAAAGCATCACAGCACATGAATTTGTTGAATGAATAAACAAGTTAGAGAATCATAATTCTGGGTAAAGACTGAAAGTGGGGAATAATGGAAGCCCCCGCAAAGATGGGCTGTCTTCCTGCCTCAAATGTTTGGTCACTGCTATTAACTTGTCAGCAACAAAGTGGAAAAGGTGCAAGTCACCCACCAAGCCTCTCTGCATCTTTGTCCCTGTGTCTCATTTTGTTTCTGCCCAGGAAGTTTTGTTATATGCAGCAATCTGAAAAATGAAACTTTCCTTAGAACTGATTATTTTCAAATACTCTGTAAGAACTCAAGAGAGAAAATGTTTCATCTCATCTGTTCTCCAATAGGGTCCACCTCTAGTACCAATCTATACCAACTGTTCATTGAACATTTTAGGAGTTTTAACCACTATTTTAGAAAAAAAATTGTATGTTCTTAGAGGCAACTGATGACAATGCTCCATGCACCAAGATTTTCATATGTGTAATCGAACCATGAAGAGATGTGAAAATACCTTTACTCTAAGAATATAAGAATGTAAGTCATCATGTATGGTTTCTCAAAACTGTTTACAATTAGTCTCCAATATACTGTGTGAGATTTGTTATAATATCACATTTTTTTTTGGTTTAGGCCCACACACGGTGGTGTGCATGGGCTACTCCTGGCTCTAAACTTAGGAATCACTCCTGGTGGTACTCAAGGGACCATATGGGATGCCGCAGATTGAACCCATGTTGGTTGGCAACATTCAAGGCAAATGCCCTCCCCACTGTACTATTGCTCCAGGCCCCATTCTTTTTATCCCCATAAGCTTTAGCACCAGCCCCATCATCAATAATTACAGAAAACATTTGCCACTAACAGCTAAGCACAATATTTTCTAATGATAGGTCTTTTGGGGAACATAAAGCTTATAGGATGCAGACATCTATAAAATTCAACTGTCAATTGATAGATGTATTAAAACACATTTAGTCAGTGTTTAATGAGGGGTTAAAGCAGATCATAGAAATATAATTATGTGAGTGTGATAGATCCTTTAAATGTCATCTGGTAGCCACTTTCAAAGGCAAAAAAAAGATGAAGTTGAATTTAATGTTTTATACAACTTAAATATAAACTAATATAAAAGTATTAACACTAGGGGATAGAGAGATAATACAGCAGCCAGGGCACTTGCCTTGCCCAATATTTAAGATTGGAAATGTGAATATAACACTGCATGTAAGTTCAAGATTAGCTGTATTTCACAGGCCTGGTAGACATATGTGGCCTGTGCCATCATGGGCAGTTCAAGGTTAGATGAAAAGGTTTTCAGATAGACAAGTAATGTAGAGGGCAGAAAGCCTGGATAATCACCCATTGAGAGTACCTTCCTTATTCTTTTCTTCCTCCTCTTTTCTTCCTTTCCTTCATCTTTACCATCCCTTGGAAACAAGGATAATGGATGCAGGTATACAGAGATGATCCAAGATGCAAATAAATACCTCCTGAGCACCCTGATTCATTCCTCTCTTGTCTGTATTCTCTTAGGCACAGTCAAATAAGGTAAAAATCCCTTTCCAGCAGTAATGAGAGATCTGGGTCTTTGCCCACAAGCACTAAAATAAGGTTTCTCTGAGCTCAAAAGAAAAGTATATTCAGGCTCTAGGCAACCCTAGGGACAGAGAGTTGTTTTCAGCTCCTGCATACATCCAACTCACCTGAAGAGATTTTTGCCAGTCAAGATGCTACAGCGCATGCCCCCAGGTTCTGATTTAATTGGCCTAGAATTTGGCCAGGACATGTTGGTAGCTTTACAAGGCTTACTGATAGTTCTAGTATGACTGGGGGATGCCACAAACCATGACAGGCACTGTTTCAGGACCTTTTACCTCCTCTTAAGTCACACTATAACCCCTCAAGCTAGGAAGGTGCCACTAACCCCATGTTAAGGGTGAAGCCCTGAAGGGCTTCATCCCTTTCCAAGATCATAGAGAGTAACTGGCAAAGAACTTCAAACCAGGCTGGGCTCTTTCCTAGTATCAAACGCATCCTTCCTTTGCTGTCTCTTTCCCTCTTTGCTCTCACCCTAATCTTGTCCTCATCTTCTTCCTGCAGATACACACACACACACACACACACACACACACACACACAGTTCAAGATTAAAGAAAGTGATGAGAAAGATAAAATATAATCAGGCAGGAAGGCACTTAGGGGCTGCTGGGAAAGAGGATCATGATGGCTGCATTCCTCATTACAGAGAGAGCAGGGTAACTTTCCTCTACCCAGCATCACCTAAGAGGCTTTTACAAGTGTGAGGAGATTGTGCACTGAAAGAGCTCACAGCAGAAAGGGGTACTGACAGTGATCACCCAACTTGCTTGGGACCATGACAAAGGGTAACAAAGAAAAAAGACTCCAGATATAGAACCATCTGGCTTTCCCAGGGGAGCCTCCTCTGCAGATGGACTAAAGAAAGCCAGTGAACAGAAGAGAAAGAATTAAAAGGCCACAAGTAAAGCTACGCTCTCCTTCTTTGCTTTGCCCTGTCAAATCACCAATGGTGAAAAAGCAACCGAATACCAATATAAGAGGCAATGATAAAAATGAGAAGGGAGGTGGGAAGAGGGAAGGAAAGAATAAAGAGGAGGGCAAGGAAGGAAGGGAGGGAGCAAGGGAAGAAAGGAGGAAGGAAAAAAGAAAGAAAAGAAGGAGGGAGGGAGGAAGGGAGGGAAGAAGGAAGGGAGGAAGGAAGGGAGGGAGGGAGGAAGGGAGGGAGGAAAGTAGGGAGGGAGAAAGGAAGAGAGGAAGGGAGGGAGGGAGGGAGGAAGGAAGAAAGGGAGAGAGGTAGGGAGGAGGGCAGAAGGAAGGGAGGCAGAGAGGGGTGCAGTGTGGGAGGAAGGGGTGGAGGGAAAGAGGAAGGGGTGGAGGGAAGAAGGGAGGGGGTGGAAGAAAGGAAGGAGTGAAGAAAGAGGGAAGAAAGGAAGGAAGGAAAGAAGGAAGGAAGGGAGGGAGGGAGGGAGGGAAGAAGGAAGAAAAGGAGGGAGGGAAGAAGGAAGGAAGGAAGGAAGGAAGGAAGGAAGGAAGGAAGGAAGGAAGGAAGGAAGGAAGGAAGGAAGGAAGGAAGGAAGGGAGGGAGGGAGGGAGGGAGGGAGGAAGGGAGGGAGGGAGGGAGGAAGGGAGGGAGGGAGGGAGAGAAGGAAGGAAGAAAGGGAGGGAGGGAGGGAGGGAGGGAGGGAGGGAGAGAAGGAAGGAAGAAAGGGAGGGAGGGAGGGAGAGAAGGAAGGAAGAAAGGAAGGGAGGGAGGGAGAGAAGGAAGGAAGAAAGGGAGGGAGGGAGAGAAAGAAGGAAGGAAGAAAGGAAGGAAGGAAAGGAGGGAGAGAAGGAAGGAAGGAAGGAAGGAAGGAAGGAAGGAAGGAAGGAAGGAAGGAAGGAAGGGAGGAAGGGAGGGAGAGAAAGAAGGAAGGAAGGAAGGAAGGAAGGAAGGAAGGAAGGAAGGAAGGAAGGGAGGGAGGGAAGAAGGAAGGAAGGAAGGAAGGGAGGGAGGGAAGAAGGAAGGAAGGAAGGAAGGAAGGAAGGAAGGAAGGAAGGAAGGAAGGAAGGAAGGAAGGAAGGAAGGGAGGGAGGGAGGGAGGGAGGGAGGAAGGAAGGAAGGAAGGAAGGAAGGAAGGAAGGAAGGAAGGAAGGAAGGAAGGAAGGAAGGAAGGAAGGAAGGAAGGAAGGAAGGAAGGAAGGAAGGAAGGCAAGAAGGGCGGGAGAGCTAGCAGAGTTAGAAATCAGTCTTGTCTGACAGTATTTAAATTGAATGTCTGCGAGCCTGGCTCATAATTTTCCTGAAAGTAGAAGCTATTAAAAAGCTGATGCACAAGATTAAAACTTAGAATGCTATTTTAATAATACTGGATTCTACTTCATTTCAAATGGCTGTCATTTTCAAGTCACACCAATTTGTGGGTGTTGTATTAATGGCATTGGGCACTGAGAGGCTGTGGGACCAGGCCAGCAGACATGGTCAGGAAGGATATGGACTTCCATACTCTAGCAACTAAGGCAAGCAATCTGGAGGGCCAACTCTGCAAAAGTTTGTCCATCTATCAAATAGGATTAACAATGCATGCTCGACCTAAAGGCACCAGTGGAACAAAGATAATGGACTTATAAAACTAAAATGAAAGCAAACACATCACTCATGCTTGAGGTCTGTGATATGTTGCTGGTTCTCAGACCATCTTCATTCTTCCAGAAACTTCCTGAACAATATTTCCCATATTTCTTTTTGTTCTTTGGCCACACCCATTTGATGCTCAGGGGTCACTCCTGCCTAAGCACTCAGAAATTGCCCATGGCTTGGGGGGACCATATGGGACGCCGGGGGATCGAACCGGGGTCCTTCCTTGGCTAGCGCTTGCAAGGCAGACACCTTACCTCTAGCACCACCTCACCGGTCCCCATTTCCCATATTTCTAATTTAAGGGTTCAGACAATAAGAAATTGGACTTGTCAGTGACAGGATAGAGGCAAGTCTTGCAGATTCCAAAATTTGAAGTCAACCTATCCTTTGCCTTCACAGACCGACCACCCTAGGCCATGAAGATTTTATTGGTGGATCTGCATAGGCCCCGGTATTCAGTTCATGGGGCTTCAATAAATAAATAGAGTTTTCTCATTCCACTTCCTCCCTTTCCTCAGGAGTTTTGACATTAGTTGAGGAGAAAAACAAATATTTGCCAAAGAGCATATAACATAAGCACCAACGGTGAGATCATCAGTCAGAGCACTGCATAGAGAACAGAGAGGGGAAAAAATGATCTTGAAAAAAAATCAATGTACTACCTTCATCACTATTATTACCATTGTGGTCCTCTCTGTTTCACAAATAGCTCTTTCTCTTTCTCACTGGGATGCATGGCAGGATCCCACTGCTTGGCTTCCTTTGAAGACAAACCAAGCCATAGATCCTATGTTGGCCAAAAATATGCCAACAAAAGTAGCATGAGACACAGCTTAAGCCCAGTAGATTATCCTTTGATCTTGAACCCTAGCTTCGGGGATCCTGAAAGCACAGTGGAAATGAAAACTTCAGGGCAGGGGAGCTATAGAGATTCCAGAAACTGGGTTCCAGGATAAAGCACAGTGTGACACATAAACACAGGTGACATACATGCTATGACACCACATTCTTAAGAATCCTGGGCCAGAGAGATAGCACAGTGGTAGGGCGTTTGTCTTGCACATAGCTGATCCAGGATGCATGATGGCTGAATCCCAGCATCCTATATGGCTCCCCCTACCCCACCCCATCCCGTGTTTGCCAGGAGTGATTTCTGAGCAGAGCCAGAAGTAGCCCCTGAGCGCTGCTGGGTGTGACCCAAAACCAAAAAAGGAAAGAAAAGAAAAAAGAAAAGAATTGTGTGTTCCTGGGCTGTCCTCACTCAAGCAGTCATATGCCTAAGAGACTTAATAACATATATGTTATTGCAGAGAGTCGGTGTAAGTAGGAAGGGCCTTGGGAATGACAGGTAAAGAAGATTCAAGTCTCTCTGGCCACAGATTCTATCCCACTCTGACTCAATCCATTCTGAACCTTTCTATCTGCTAAGATCAACAGGTCCTCTGGTAAAGGGCTCAGTTTGGCTCAAATCATGACTAAGTAACTCCCAGTTAGAGGTTCCCCTTCTTAGGTTTGATTAATCCTTTCTTTTCTTTTCAGAGGAAGGTGATCTTGCTTCACAAGTCAAGGGAGATGATGTTTCTAAAGCACCAGTCTCTGGCAGTATGGTTTACAATGGGGACTCAGGGAATTGGACTCCTCCCAGAGTCCATTCTCCACTCTCTTCCTTCCCCATGAGGCATAGCTGTGTCCCATATGTGTCTAATGTACATATTTTCCACAGAAGTGAGGGAGGAGAGAGAAAAATATATCATGTACCCATGTACCAGTGTCACTCTCATGCTATACATCACTCTTGAAAAAGTACATGCATAGATAGATTGTACAGCACTAATATTAACTTTTCTTTTTTTTTTTTTTTTTTTTTGGTTTTTGGGTCACACCCGGCAGTGCTCAGGGGTTATTCCTGGCTCCAGGCTCAGAAATTGCTCCTGGCAGGCACGGGGGACCATATGGGGTGCCAGGATTTGAACCAATGACCTCCTGCATGAAAGGCAAACGCCTTACCTCCATGCTATCTCTCCAGCCCCCTAATATTAAATTTTCATGGGGATGAGGGAAGTCATTCAGAAAACAAGTTATATTTAAAAGGCAACAATGGGAGATGGGTTGAGAAAACTGGGTCAAAGGTTGCCTGAATCAGAAAACAGAGTCTCCTTGGTGCCCATCTGTACCCTACCTCCCATATTTCTTCTTTCATTAATCTTCCAAATCAATAATACATGTTTGGGTAGTTTTTATTTTTTATTTTTAGAGAACTGTTAAATTCATTCATTCCTCTGCCGCCTTCTGGCCTCTCTGCTCCCTCCATCAGCTATTTGCTGCCTCTTGGGGTGAGCCCACAGGGCTGCAGAGAAGGCAGTGTGAGACTCAGGCTTGGCTTCCAGATATGCCAGACATGCTCAGGCCCACATCCTACAGATGCACTGCAGGAAGGAGCAAAAAGCTGTGGGCTTCCCCTCACTAGTCCCCTCAGAAGGATGTCTTGGCTGCAGAAAAGAACAAAATCTCCCTTCTCCCCAAGAAGGGAAAGTACCAGGTGGACTAGGGGTTCTCTTAGAAAATGTCAGACATGTTCTCAGCCATGGAGGTGGGGGGGGGGGTGATGGTTACCAACCTGCCAGTCTTTAAGGTGAGAGAATGTGGTCTTACTTCTACCTTCCGTAAAACTGCAGGTGATCAGCTGGAGATTCCCCAGGAGAGTTTGAGGAGGAAGAGGAGGAGGAGGAGGGGAAGGAGGAGAAGAAGGTGAAGGAGGAGGAAAAGGAGAAAGAAGAGGAGGAGGAGACAGTGTGGTCAGTACCTCACTTCTAACTACATAGTCTCAAGTTGCTGCTAAATGTCCATGAGACACAATATGCAGGTACTCATCTCTGTCTGGAAAGTTCTGTGCTCTCCATGCTTGACAGATACCCTGGTCATGTTCTTTTTACTCTCTAACCCTTTTCTTTGAGTCACTATGATTTAGATCAATGTCGATGATGGGGCTTGAACTCCACCTCCTCCAGCAGAGTGTCTTGCCTGCTGCAGGTCTCCTATTGTCTGGGGAAGCCACGGTTCAATTCTACAGAAGAGTTCTTAGATCCTGTCCTCTTCTACCACATGTTACTCCCTCTCTGTGCTTCTTTATGGCCCAGAGATGAGAGAGAACATTCTAGATCTACCATTCTGTCTTGCTCCCCAACCTTTTTCTAAGAGTTCTCTCTCTTTCTCTCTCTTTCTTCTTTCTCTCTCTCACATGGCTTGGTCTGTCTGTCTGCCCACCTCCCCCTTGCAAATTCTTATTCACTCTCATAGTAGAGAACCAGAATTGGGTATATGCACCCCATTCTGGAACCTGGCTTCTGAAGGCTCACCAGGGCCTGGCACTGGGTGGGCCCTGTTTCTTCAGGAAAATTAACTCTTTGTGTGTGGGAAGCTGTGGGCCCAAGCCTGGACCCTCAAAGTTTGGTGAAGGTGGAGCTATACCCAGTTTATGCCCATGTCTGGAAGGCCCAGCATGACAGGCAGCCTTGGAAGATAAACAGAAAGATCCAGAGTCTATGTGTGCTCATAGAACATAGAGTCAGAAAGGAGGTGAGTTCAAGGGTCTACCCTTTTGTCACAACAATGATGAAAACAAAACATAGTGAAGACATAGATTAAGAAGAAAAAGAAAGTAGGGAGCAATCGTAGAGCAGATGGAGCATTTGCCTTGCAGGTGGCCAGCCCAGGTTTGATCTCCAGCATCCCACGGTCTCCAAACACCACCCGAAGTAATTTCTGAGCACAGAGCCAGGAATGACTCATGAGCACTGCTGAGTGTGACCCCCAAAATAATCAAGAGAAGAAGAGAAGAAAATGGTTTTCACCATTTGCTGAGCCCCGGTGGCTCAAACATTCACATACCAGCTTGTCTCCTCTCTCAGCCTCCTGTGCATGAACTACAATGGCTGCCCTAGAAGTAAAGGCTCCAGGGACTTTACAAATAGCCCAGAGCCTCAGTAGCTCCAAAAAAAGGCCTTAAAGGCAGATCCCAAGGCCCTACTCCATTCAGTGCTCTCCAGGAAGCTCAGAATTAGGGTGAACTGCAAATATGCCAGGCAGAAGCAGTCCAAGGGGTAGAGAAAGGCCACCTTAGTTGGGTCCCCAGAAAAAAAAATTCCTTCTTGGTCTGATGCAATGTGAAAGGTGCTTTTATCACTGGAGTCACAGAGAGGTGACACAAGGTAAATTCATTTCCCTTCCTGTCAGGAGAAACTCAACAAGGCTATAATCAGGAGCTAATGTATGTGCCGGTGATTGGACCCATCACTGGGGGGTGGTGGTGGGTCATAATTGAAAAGGTCTTCATGCCCAGAGGCACAGAGCAAAGCCCATGCCCTGGGAGTGCCACTCAGCCAGCAGGAGTATGTCGGCTTTAATAACATTATGGAAATAGGGTTGAAGGGCTAAAGGAAGGACAGAGCTCCAGGCAGCCTTGCAGAACCCCAGGGAGAGCTTTGACATTGAGGAAAGGACTTTGGGGCCTCATGCTGAAGCAGGTCAGTTTCTTTAGCAGCAGATATAAGTGGGGTGAGTGAATGTCTTGTGGGCTTCTGATTTTAGTGGGCACCATCTATACTCTGGCAAACTGGGATATTGGCATTAGACACTAGGGTTTCCTCTTGACTCCAGTCTCTGAGTCATCTCCCCAGCTCTCTTCTGGGCCTATGAACTGGGGTTCAGTGCAGCTGTACTTCCCAAGGATCCCAGCCAGGAACTCAGGATCCCTGAAAGGGTCAGATAAGGAACAGGCCCTCATGCCTCCCAAGGAATCATAACAAAGGAAAGAGCCCTGTGGCTGTCTCAGAAAGCATAAATTTTTCTGATGCAGGGGTCTCAAACTCGTGGCCCACGGCCGCAAACAGCCCTCAGTACAACATTTTGTGGCCCTGCCCTAGAGGAATTTTTTTTGTTTTCTTTTGTTTTAGTTGTTTGGGACACACACCCCAATGTTCAAGGCTTACTACTGACTTTGCACTCAAGGATCACCCCGACTTTGCCTCCTGCAGCCCCCAGGTAAATTGAGTTTGAGACCCCTGCCAGAAGGAGTGTTTTCATCAGAAGAGCAAGAGTAGGGAGTGGGCCCTGTGACTCTGCTGAGTTTAGCAGCCTGGGGCCTGGACAAGGGAAAGTGTTGCAGGGAAATCCAGGCAATCTGGCTCCAAACTTTACCACTGAAATTCAACATTCCACTGCTCATAAGTGCAACACAGCCAAGCCCCAAAGAAGGCAAGAAATGGGGGCCGGGTAGGTGGCGCTGGAGGTAAGGTGTCTGCCTTGCAAGCGCTAGCCAAGGAAGGACCGCGGTTCGATCCCCCGGCGTCCCATATGGTCCCCCCAAGCCAGGGGCGATTTCTGAGCGCATAGCCAGGAGTAACCCCTGAGCGTCAAACGGGTGTGGCCCAAAAACCAAAAAAAAAAAAAAAAAAAAAAAGAAGGCAAGAAATGGAGGAGAGAAATGAGTCAGAGGGAGATTCATAGATATAGAATAGCCATACTCATTTGTGGGATATTGAAACAAAATGGCATGGTAATAATATCCAGAGACAAGAGAGATAAAGGCCAGGAGGACCAGTTCATAGTAGGAAGTTTGTCACAAAGAGTAGGGGAGTGCAGTTAGGGCAGAAAAGGACCATTATGACAATTAAAGTTGAGAATGATTCCACTGGACAAGAACTGGATGTTGAAAGGGATAAAGTGATAGGCAGGATACTCCTTCAGAAACAATACTGCAAGCCACAGTGTCTAGAAAGGAGAGAGGGATAGAGAGAGAAAACGAGAGAGAGAGGGAGAGAGAGAAAGAGAGAGAGAGAAGAAAAATGTCTGCCCAGAGATAAACACTGGGGGAGGGCCGGAGGGAAACTGGGGACATTGGTGGTGGGAATATGCATTGTTGGCCATTGCATAACTGAAACTCAATTGCAAACAACTTTGTGTCTGTGAAAAAGAAACCAACTGTATTATGAACAACCTTGATCTATACCTTGTAATCAGTGTTTAAATAAAGTAATTTAAAAATAAGATAAGGAGCACTTCCTCTGTGAACATCACTCATTCTTACTATTCCATTCATTTATTCACTCTTGTGTCTTCATCTGAGCCCTTCTCTGTACCCAGCACTGTCCCTGGTATTTGTACAGTGGTGTGTACATAGGATATTGTAGTCTAATACAAAGACACAGATAAAATCTAAACATAGGAGTCAGCGCGATAGTGCAATGGTAGGGTATTTGCCTTGCATGCAGCTGACCCTGGACGGACCTGGGTTCTATCCTCAGGATCCCATATGGTTCCCCAAGCCAGAAGCGATTTCTGAGCTCATAGTCAGGAGTAACCCCTGGTTACAAAACCCCTGGTTTTGATTACCAGGTGCGATAAAAAAAAATACCTAGACATAAATATGGTAATGTCACCAAAGAAGAGAAATGCTGGCAGGAAAGTGAACATCCGTGGAGGTGACTCTGAATAGGGGCAGTCACTTGACAATAGGGGCCAGTTCAAGGCTGATCCATTCATGGAGTGAGCATGAAGTCTTGGAGAAGCCAGGATGTCAGATGCTCTGAAGCCAACAGAAGTTGAGGCCAGCTTAGGGTACCTCCACAGCCTTCAGTGCTCCAACAGAGAAGAGGAGTCACTCCTCCTGGGACCCTCTACCTTAGTCCATAATGTCTCCTCTGTCCTCATGTCCTGCACAACTACAGAAACTGAGAAATGTCCAGCAGCAATTACATTTTCCAGGGTGCAAATGCCGAAGCACAAATCTCAAGGGGTCCCAGAGAGATGTGTAAGGCCCTAGGCAGGAATTCAAACAGCAGGAGTGGAAAGTGCGGGCAGGTAGTTTCACAAAGAATGGCCCTTTATTTCTGACCCAGGTGGGTGAGGGGAAGGAGTCAGGATTCATCCATCTAGGGAGGACCTTCAGTGCTAAGAACATGAAAAGATGGATTCATCTTTGTGCCCTAGTGATTCACTATCAGGGAAATGATTATCTGGAAATTTGTTGGTTCCAGAATCAATCTCTAACTGCACTTATTTTGGGCTGCACATCCTACTTGCCTCTCTTAGAGAAATTTTAAGAAAAGTACTCTCTCTCTCTCCCTCCATTCCTCCCTCCTTCTGTCTCTCTCTTGATTTTCACCCCCTCTCTCCTAAATTGAAAAACTTGCTTATTTTATGCTTTCACTCAACGATTTTTGTATGAAGTGCCTTTTTAACTTCACCTCATTTCTTCCTCTATTAACAATCTTCACTTCTAATTATCCACTTCCCATTATTTGCTCATTTCCTTCAAAGCACTTACCACTACCTTAAAAATGCATCACTTGTCAATTTATTTGCGTTTTTTGGTGATAAGCTATCTCTTCCACTGGCATATTAAATGAATAAAAATCCATCTCCCTTCTGGCTAGATTCCCAACACCAAGATAGTGACTAACCGTGGGCTAAGAAAGATGGTGATTACCAAGACATGCAGCTCTTGGTCTCTCTTAGTGCTCAAAACAGCCTCCACTTATTATTACTAATTCCTTCTTCTTCAGAAGGATGGAAGGAGAGAGCATTAAATCATTTGCCTAAAGTTTCAAAGATAAAATATCAGCCAGGGACCAAGTACAGTTGTCAAGGCACTTCTCTAGCATACAGCCAACCTTGGTTCAATCCCAAGCACTACTAGATGTGATCCCTGAGCACAGAGCCAGGAATAAGCCCTACATACCTCTAGTATGACCCTTCCCACCCCACTTATCAGCCAGGAACTAAATATGGCTCCAGAAGCCATGTTCTTTTGATATCATATACTTATGAAATATTCATTGATGCAACAATAGATGCTGAATTAATAAAATTTTGACTTTCTTGTTTTCCTTCCCATAGTTCTTTGTCTTCAGCTTTCCTTGCACCTCCTACATATGAATCATGGTCCCAAATTCTCCATACATGTTTCTCACTGGACTCTCACATCTAGCCTGCTCTTATTGATTCTGTCCAAGTCAGCAGCTGATAACCACACCTCGCTAGCTCAGTCCTCCCAGGTTCCCTTAGATATGGTGTGTCACTCTGGAAATTATGGACAATGAAAACCAACCAGAAGCTCAGGAAGATCACTTATTGCTCAAGAATCACATGGCTTAAGGTGAATGCCCTGAAATGGAATCCAGGGGCAATGGGCTGAAAGAATGGGTCAGTCTGTATTCATCTTCCATGACAAAGTACAAGAGCAAAATACATAGCTGGAAATATCCATTGCTAGAAGCTCTAAGAAAGAAAGAGTAGGAAGATGTACTTAAGAGCATCCCCACCAACTTGGCTCAGTGAGAGAAGACAGATTATCAAGCAGCTTTCTTGGTTCTACACAATGTGTGGACCCCCAACACAGTGCCCTCTCCATGCTGCCTCCAATCTCTGTGTGGCTTCATGAATCATGACTTTATGTCCCTGGCCTGAACAACCCTAGCACCCCATGGGTGTTCAGTAACTGAGTAAAGGACAGAGGAATTCCCAACCTTTTTCTGCCTTGGTACTGACTTTATCTGTCAACCTCATGACTAATCAGCTACATTGGGCTCCAGCTCCCCCAGCCCCAAGTTTTGGACACATTCCTGGTCCTGAGCATCCTTCATAGGTATCCTCATCCCCCAATCCAAGGTGCATGAAGACCTGAATCAGAGAGGTAATGTTTCCATCCACTGAGCACAGAAGCTTGCCATTCCCCATAACCAACCTGAAACACCATAGAACCCCAGTAATTGTTCTTCCTGAAAAGTGGCACTTCACAGTTGCACACCAGCACCAAGAGATGCACCACTGAGCAATTTGGAACCCAATCATGCAAAGCCAAGTGAGCTTTCTGGTCTGAGAAAAAAGAACATTCTGACTGCTCCGTTCATCCAAATCAATACTCCCCTGACAGCCCACCTAGGTTCTTCCAGAACACTGAATGCCAACTAGAAAACAAATGCAAGTGCATCTTCAAAGTCCTGGACTTTCCCTGGCTTTCTGTCCCTCACCTTTATTCCAAAAGTTTTTCCCTCCAACTCTTGGCTCTATGTTCAGCTACTGGCCTTAAAAATGAGAAGTATGCCTAGTTCTGAGATTATTAACTCAAGTTTAGCTGGAGCTTTTTGAAATGGGACCCTTCACAGACTCTTATCCATCTTTGGTGCACTGGGCTTCTCCTAACCAGCCTGAGTCACTAGGTACTTTCTTGAGTCACCTTGCTAGAGAGGGTCTCTTTTGGTTTCCAGGGCCACTACACAGATAAAAGAATTCATTGAGATTTCTGAGTTCTGTGTTGAGAACCAAGAGTCTGCTGAGTGAGGCTGTAGGGGCAACAATGTTGGGCAGAAATGCCAGGGTCTGGGTACAAGTTGTCCTCTCACTGAAGCACTAACTACATGAGCAATGTCTTCAAGCCCAAGAACACTGAAAGTACCACGCTGTCCCTCATCAGCATGACACTGGGTAGAGAGCTCAGTGGATCATACTTTGATTTCAAGAGGATCAGGTTCAATCCTTGGCATGGAATAGTCTCACCTCAGACACTGAGCTAGATGTAGCCCCTGATTACCTCTGGATATGGTCCCATAAGCATAAAGATAAAAAAAAATGCCCAACTCTGGATCTTTGTGATGGTAAAGGAACAGGAAGACAGTGTGTACCTAGGTCCTGGATCTCAATAAGTTGAACAAGAAAGGTTTCCATGGAGTGAGGCTGCCAGGACTTGACCCTCTAACTTATCCCCTGTATGGATTGCATAGCCAAGCCACTCAGTTACCCTATGCCATCTGAGAAATGAAGAATACCCCATTTCCACAGCCTGTGAGGATTCATGAGCCTGTTGGCATAAAGCAGCCTGGCATGAAGTTGAATCCAAGGCATCCTGCACCAATACTCATCTGGCAGGAACACTGTCAACCTCAGGCTGCCCCTCACGTCCATTTACCATGAGCATCCCCATGTTCAAAGACCTGTGATCACCATTGCTATCTGAAACAGAGGAGTGCAGTGATTGGACAAAGGCAAGAAATTAAGGAATAGGTGAGTTCAGGACTGAGCCCAGCATCCAAGTGGGAGGCCCTCCTCTAAGCCTACCTTAGGCTCATGCATAAGAAGTCATTTGGGGAGTCTTGGCTGAGCTGGCTGGGAGTCTTTTATGTGTCATATGACTTGAGAAGCATCTCCTTCCAGCTCACTTGCTTGATGACACTGTTTCTTCCATCCTCAAATGGGGATGACTGCATCTGCCTGCTAAAGTCTTTTATGAGTTATGAGAAAAGAATGGTGCTGGGAATCTTTCAGCCAAGGCAAGATTCTTATATTCTCCCATGTGCTCTATGACACAAGGACTGGCCTTGAGAAATACTTAGCAGACTCCAAAACTTTTGGTACAAAACAAAAAAAGTCACAAATTCAAAAGCAATAATAGATAACTTTTAAGGACATTTCAGGAATTGTGCTGAGTCTGATTTCAGTCCTCCTGACAATAGCATGAGGCAGGTTCATGTTATTATCCTCTTTTACATATGAACTGAGGCCACAGGTAACTTGCTCAATAGCACCCAGGCTGATTAGAGAGTTGGACAAAATCATATTTTGGCTCTTCTTTTGGTTGCATCTAAGAAATGAGTCCATCCTGGAGAGTTGCTCTGTGTCTGTTTAACTCCAATGACCTGGCTTCTCTAGGAGACATGGGGTAAACAGAGGATGATCCCCCAGGACACTTCCCATAGGACCCTGGTATTTAAAAGTTCCAGAGCACATTGATCACCCAGAGGGACACAAGCATGAAAGCTCTCCTAGACTTTCAGGGAACCACTTCACAAATTCTTACATACCATGTCTGAGTCATTTTCTCAAGCTAGAACAGCCTCCAATGGCTATTTCTGAAAGCTAAGTTTAACAGCCAGAAACAGAATAGAAACATGATGAGCTCCATGTCCTTCATTTCTTCTCTTTTGTCCTCTGGTCTAATCTGTTTGTATATAGATACAGGCACATCTGCCTGCAGTCCGACACTCACAAACCATGGGCTGGATGAGAGGCCAGAATGGTAACCAGGAGATCCAGGGCAAGGAAGCCAGTTTGGGGTGTGAGTCTGCTGGCAATTGCCAACCTTTGGAACACAGGTATGACATTTATCTAGCCACCAGAGCCCCATCCACTAGAAAGGACATTTTCATATCCCTGCTCCAATTCCCAGCTGACTTGAGAAATATATTTCTGTAACTCCCTGATCTGTAAAATATGAATAAAGAGAAGAATGTATATTCCAGTAGGGCTCTGAAAGAACAGGGGCATGTTCATTAACTGCTGAATGACTCCTAGAAATTGCTGCAATTAGACAAAATTAAGAGCTTCCGTTCCAAAGAGAAACTGCTGCTGTCCTTAGGGACCATCTGAGTTTTGCTGGCCTTGCAAAGGAAGGTACTGGAAGGCCGTATCAAGCAGCAGCATCTCCCCTCTGGCTCTCTCTGAGCCAAACAATAATCCAGTGCTAAATTCCTTGGAGCTGATTCTGAACCAGGCAAGGCTTTTCCAAGGATTACTAAGCCTGGATAGGTCTTTGAGGAGGAGGAATACCTTTGTTCCGTGACTCACTTTTGTCACGCAGTTCTTGGGATTCTCCAGCCTTCCATTGGCTAGAAAGAACTGGAACATCAGCCCCCATTGCTGTGATGGAGCTGGAGATGCAAAAGTGGCTTCCAACCCACTGTGTGAGTCAGTGGGGAACCCAAGGTTAGAACAGACACTCTGTTCCTTTCTACCCCATCATCTGTTCTCCCCTGGAAGAAACTCATCAGCAGATCTCTTGCAGATAGTCAATGTGAAGGTCATTAGCAAAGGTCAGGCAAGAAGTCACCACTGGAGAGTCTGAGGTGTCGGTCCAGAGGGAAAGCAAAAGCATTTGATGAAGGATGGCAGAAACTCAGAGATGTAGGGTCAGCCCTTTCAATGCTATGAGCCCAAGGTCAATGTTTAATTAGGAAAACTTGCTACTTTCATTGATTTTGTTCATTATAATACATGAAGTTTCCAGTGTGTTAAAATTGATAGTAGTGATATATAGACTTACAACCCACCATAATCAAAGTGACCACTACCATCTTCACTGCTCTTTTCTCCTCATTCTACCTCCCTCTCACTTGGCCTTTAGTTCTTTATTTCCATGTCAAGAATTGCCATGGCTCTACCTAATCTCTCTCTCTCTCTCTCTCTCTCACACACACACACACACACACACACACACACTTTAATCTTCTAGGAAGCTTCACTTAGTTTTAGCTCTATACCCATTTCATAGACAAGAATAACAAGACACTTGCCAGAAACCCAGGATCTGTGCTACTCACACAAGAAGGAAAGGGATCCTTTACCCTGGAACATCAGTAGTGTGGATGATATAATCCCCAAAGATGAGAGACCCAATGAGAAAAGAAGCTTATGACCCTCAGGCAGAGACCAGTACAAGGTCAACACTGGCCTTCTGCACTGAGAATGGCTGATGTGTGAGTCAGTCACCCAAAGAAAGAACCAAATGTGAGGGGTTCAAGTTCCTTGTCTATCTTAGGGAACAAATAGGCTTTTGTGTTTCTCTACAAGATTAAAAACAACCTGTTTTCACTGAATCTTTGTGTTAGAAGAGGAACAATGGGTTCTTATTTCTCCAGGTATATAGGGGGTGGAAACTGCAGAAGAATTACACGTAGACATAAAAGATTTCCTGTTGTTAGGCCTGCGATTCTCTGCAACTAAATACTAACACTCAGCTCCTTCTACACTCAGTTAAAGGCACTAAATACACTCAGAGCCACACTGCATTGATGAAAATGTCCCTCTGCCAACCTGCCCAGAGGTAGAGGCCCATGATGTGTGGCTCTTAAGCACACACAACATGTTTAAGAAAACTATGAAAGAGTGTTTGTAATTTCATTAGATTTAAGTAGCCTTCACATGACTAGTAGATAACATATTAAATGTGAATGAATCTAGAATTTAAGACTGTGGTGTGTATGTGTGTGTGATATGTGCTATAACAAAACAAATGCAGTTCTATCTGTAGCAAGGCTGTTCTGAGGTCAGGGTCTAAGCAATAGGGGCAGAAAGATGACAGAATATTCAAGGCTTCCATCTGTTCTCGGGCTTTTATCAGACAAATTTTCTTCCCTAGCACTCCCTTAGGGTAACACAGTTCAGCCTACATTGGGAAGGAAAGTACATACCACCAAAAGAGCAACAATAGGTACAGCTACATGAGGCCAAATAGAGATGCAACCTTGTCAATGGGCTGATAATTCAGAAGGTGACAGCTCTCTGCCACATCACTGGCAAGCCAAAGGCCAATTGGGAAGAGGCAGTCTCTTCATGCTGGAGGGACACATAGTCCCTGGAATACAAAATCAAAATGTGGCGACTCTTTCCTGATGCAGCTCTTTGTATTTTTCATGAAGCTTAAAGGAGATTAATAGGACAATCTGGAGAAGACAGATGAGACCCACATGCATTTCAAACGAGGTTATAACAAATGGCTGGGAGGCCTCTAGAATGGAAGAGGGGACACAGAAGGAGTACTCCCAGACAGGAAGATCCTCACTGCATGACCAAGTCCTGTTGATAGCCTGTTGCAGGCACCCTGGGAAGTATCCTATCCTCCCAAAGCCCCACTGGATAAAATGACCACCAATCTACTGGCATCTATGAAGTCTAGATGGGGAATCCTCTTAGCAGCCAGCACCCTAAAAATGATAAAGTTCTCTTTAGATAACTGACATCATTATGAAGCATTCTTCAGGTGTCTGCTAGATGCCATGCAACACAAATGGCAACATCTCTAAGGCATACACCTGCCCTCCACTAATGGTCCACAACATTGGTGCCAACTATATGAACACTGACACAAGTATTTTTATTTATTTACTTGTTTAACCCTCAAAGCCAGAGCGATCAGACAGCAAGTAAGGAGTTTGCTTTGCAGGAGGACGACCTGGGTTTGAGCCCTGGTATCCCATGCAGAGCCAAGAGTAAGCCCTGAGCAAAGTCAGGTGTGCCTACCCCGAAAAGACATATTTCTGTAAGCCTCATATAAAACATATGATATGGGTATTACTTGTGTTCATTGTTTATAGATAAAATCCACTAAAGCAAAAACAGCATAGTGGCAGCATCATCCTCACAAATGGGAGGATGGAAAGATTAAAGGAAGCTCCAGGAAGGAATCCTTCAATGGGGCATTAGGACTGAGGGACTTTTCCTGACCTGGGATGAGTTCAGAATAGAGCACAGACAAGCATCCCAACTTGTAAACAGCACAGCTGAGATCTACATTCAGAATATATGGGCCAGATGGGCCTTCTTCACTCTCATCACATCCTGCACATCTTAATAAGGGGAGAGAACCAGGACTTGTACCCCACACTTGCCTGCTTCTAAACACTCACCTTTCCTACACACTACTACAGTTACCACAGACCCAGGGCTGGACACTTTGGATTGTCCTCATAGAGCCAAATGTCCTGGGAGGTCCCTGCTGTTACCATTCCATGTCTGAGAATACATTCAGCAACTTCAATGAGAAGGGGAAAGGGGAAAGAATAAGAATCTTGGAGACTGGGAAAAATTTCAGAGAACACTAAAACAGACTGTTTGCACACTTGGAAAAAAATCAGTTCTGTCCAAGCCCTAAAAGATTAGTTCCATAAAGTTCTAGTCTATTCTGTCTGATTCTTAAGTCTTTGTGCCCAGAGAAGCCTGGTACATTGATACAGCCCACCACATACTAACAGAGTGTAGGTATTCCCTAAAAGGCAGAGCATATGTGTTCAATGGACAAAGCAGAAGGGCCAATAAAGAGAAAAAGAATCATGACATGGTTGAATCTCCTAAGATCAAGCCTAGCATGGAAGATGAAGAAGAAGAAGAAGAAGAAGAACAAGAAGAACAAGAAGAACAAGAACAAGAACAAGAAGAACAAGAAGAAGAAGAAGAAGAAGAAGAAGAAGAAGAAGAAGAAGAAGAAGAAGAAGAAGAAGAAGAAGAGGAAGAACAAGAAGAAGAAGAACAAGAAGAAGAAGAACAAGAAGAAGAAGAAGAAGAAGAAGAAGAAGAAGAAGAAAAGAAGAAGAAGAACAAGAACAAGAAGAACAAGAAGAAGAAGAAGAAGAAGAACAAGAACAAGAAGAACAAGAAGAACAAGAACAAGAAGAACAAGAACAAGAACAAGAAGAAGAACAAGAACAAGAAGAAGAAGAAGAAGAGGAAGAAGAAGAACAAGAACAAGAACAAGAACAAGAAGAACAAGAACAAGAACAAGAAGAACAAGAACAAGAAGAAGAACAAGAACAAGAACAAGAAGAAGAAGAAGAAGAAGAACAAGAAGAACAAGAACAAGAAGAAGAAGAAGAAGAAGAAGAAGAAGAACAAGAAGAACAAGAACAAGAAGAAGAAGAAGAACAAGAAGAAGAAGAACAAGAACAAGAAGAACAAGAAGAACAAGAAGAACAAGAAGAAGAAGAACAAGAACAAGAACAAGAACAAGAACAAGAAGAACAAGAACAAGAAGAACAAGAACAAGAACAAGAACAAGAAGAAGAAGAAGAAGAAGAAGAAGAAGAAGAACAAGAACAAGAACAAGAAGAACAAGAACAAGAAGAAGAACAAGAACAAGAAGAACAAGAAGAAGAAGAAGAAGAAGAAGAAGAAGAAGAAGAAGAAGAAGAAGAAGAAGAAGAAGAAGAAGAAGAAGAAGAAGAAGAACAAAGCAGCATGCAAGATGAAGAGGGTAGTGGGGGAGTGCAGGAGGAAAACTGGGGACTGATGAAAATTTGCCCTATAGGGAAAGTTGTTGGACATTGTATGACTGAAATTCAAGCATTAAGAACTTTCTCACTGTGTATCTCATGATGATTCAATTAAAATTTTTTCTAAAAAATAAAATATCGCATTAAAAAAACATAGGCCAGTGAGGGAAAATAAATGTGTTCTTGCTTTCAAACCCTGGTCTTAGGGATTCCATTCAGCACTTTTATTTGTAATCTTCCACTATTTCCCTGGTTCTCTGGCTGAATAAAGAATCTATTTCTGAGCAAATATCTTCATTGTTTATCTACCAGAGCTGTTATCTTTATTGGACTGCATGATTTATTTTAAAATTCAAATTTCCCAGGAGATGCAGAAATTAAGGGAAAAAGCAAATACTTCTTAAACCTCAATTTCCTATATATAAATGGATGTTGTATAGATTTCAGAAACTTCCACAGTTATGGAGAAGGCCCTGGCTTGTATCCCTGGGTTCAGATCTTCTTCATTTTTAAAATATTGCCAGGGAGACTAGACACACATGGAGAGAAAGAACAACCTACAAATTCAAATTTCAGTTAATGGGGGAAATTTTTAAAGGTAACTTAATAGGAAGCGATTAAGCCTGCTGGGGTCTCCAACCCAGAAAGGCAAGTTTCTGGTTTGAGGGAGTTGCAGATAGCCTGATTCAGAATATTACTTAAATAAAGATATTATTTTTAAAAATGCTTTTTTTCCCCCAAAGACAACATTTAAGCACAAACACAATGTAAGGAAAACATGAGATATAGTCAATTGATTTCCAGCCATGGGTGAAAAGTAATTTTTTCAAGAGAACAGATTTTCAGCAATGTCTATAGAAAAATTCGTCATAAATATGAAAAACATACCACGATGCCTATTTCATGACCGAAGTAAAAATTGGCTGAAAATCAATTGCTAATCTAAATTAAGTGTAAAACAAGAAAATCCTAAGGAAAATATAAGAAAAATCTGCATGATTTTGAGTATGAGTATAGATTTCTTTAGATACATTACTGGTAGCTTTTTAATATGCCTTAAACTCAGACGGCAGTAACTGAGCTTTATTTTCAGAACTATCTTATTTTAGTTACTTGAATCTCCACATAAATTTTATATCAATAAAAGAACTTGTGAGGGTTTTTTAAAAGAAAAAACATAAAACAATAAAATAAAAAAATAAGCAGGCTTTAAGACTAAAAATAGAAACTGGGGGCTCTTTGTTCAAAGGCAGAATTAGAGGAGCAGTGAAGATCCCTGGGCCCCAAGGTATCCCCTAAAGTTCAGGAGAGAGGGATCCCTTCCTGCACCCTGCACTTCTCCATTACCTTCACCCCTCCTCCAAGACTGCAAGACTGGTTTAGCAATGGAACCAATCAGATTTCCTTCTGGAAATCATCTTATCCAACCAAGGATCTTTGATAGGCACCGCGTAATAAGCAGGACTTATTTTTAATTTAACTAGACTTATAAATCTAGCCAAGGACCATTTTCTACAGACCCATAGATCTCCCAGAGCATCTATCAGGGACACAGTAGTCTGACCACTACCTAGACTTAACACATGGTGGGGGTCCTCCCCAGGAAACTGCTGGGTTCTCTCTTCTTTTGTCACTCACAGACCCCAGATCTGATCTACCTGCCATTTTTCCCAAGGCCTCTGACATGGGAATTTCCTTCTACCCCAACCCTTTCTGGACCAAATTGAGAAAAAAACACTTGCATTGACATCATGGCAAAGGTCCAAGGGAAGATGGTTCTAGAACACCAAAAGTGATAAAGAAAATATTGCTTGAGGAACGGTTCAAAGTCTTCTTCATGCCAGCTTCAATCTGTGTGGGGATCCCTGTACTTCCTTCCCTTTCTCCCCAGCTCCCTTCTCATCTCTGTTTGGCCAGAGAGGTAGTGCTGACAGAGCCTCAACCTCCCCACATCATCCTTTCCATATCATATCCACACGGCAAGGACACTCTTCTTATAGGAAAACTCATTCATGGTTAGAGGAGGCCTGTCTGGTCTGTGTCCCCCAGAGCCCTCAAACAGTCCTCCATGCCATACTCCTGGGTCAGAGACAGAACAGAAGGGAAGGCACTTCCATTGCATGCATTTGATCCAGGCTCCATTCCCAGCACCACACAGGGTCCCCTTAGGACTGCCAGGAATGATCCCTGAGTACAGAGATTGATGTGGCCCATAGCAACCACAATAATAACAAACTAAAATCAAACCAAACACAAGAAAACCCCTCTGCACCCTCAGAGGCCCAGACGTGCTGCACCCAAAAGTGGTCTGCAGCATGCCCTGAAATGCCCATTGGCATTTCATAGGTTCAAATCAATGAGCCACACAAGAACTGTGGATTCCAGCACAGGGCCTGAGCACAGCAGGCAGTGGGTGTAGGAAGATGCACCAACCAGGAAAACAGGCAGGTCACAATGAAGGGACCTGAGCTAGGGCACCAATGACAGAAATGCTACACACTTGTTCAAGTGGGTGCTACCTTTTTGAATGTGGCACCTGCCAAGCTGTGTTTCAGTGACAGATGTCTCTACTCCAGAAACAAACAGCACAGCCCTGGGGGATGAGGAGGATTAAAAACAGCAACAGTCAAAGCAGGCCTGAACGGGCGGTTCTCTAAGAAGAATCACAAGTTGGCCAGGAGGGACCCCGTCAGCCATGGCTGCTCCCCAAGACAAAAGCATCTTCTCATCAGGAAGTCTCAGGAGTTGGCGCAGAGCCCAGGAGCAAGAGTGTGTGTTTCCGGCAGCCTCATTAAGCGCCAGATGAAAACTCATTCAAGAAAGACTTGAGGGGCTGAAGAAATAGCACAGAGAATATGACAATTGCTTTGCACATGGCCATCCCAAGTTTGATCCCTGCCATTCCATATGGCCCCTAAGCCAGCCAGGAGTAACACCTGAACACCAGAAACAAAATAAAAAGAAAGACTTAAGAAAGGGACCCCCCCCCCCAATCCTCAGCTACCCATCAAGAAGCTTACACCCAGGTGCCATCCAAGCCTCAGTCTAAGTCAGCTCCAGATTAGAGTTCTTTTTTAAAAAATTACTTTATTTAAAGAAATAAATAGGGGCCAGAGTTATGACACAGCAGGGAGGACATTTGCCTTGCCAACCTGCCATCCTGGGTTCAATCCCTGGCATCCCATATTGGTTCCTAAGCCTTCCAGGAGTGATTCCTGAGTGCACAGCCAGGAGTAACTCTGAGCACCACTGGGTGTGGCCCAAAACCAAAAAAATAAATAAAGTAATAAATAAAGGCCCAATGGGAAGTACCTAGTGGATTTAACTTGGAAAAAACTGTCACCTTTCTATAACCTCTTCCCATCCTTCTTTATACCCTCTCTGTCTCTTTTCTGCATACCTTTTCTATTCCCTCTTTATCCCCTCCCATGGGGGATGAAGTGAGGGATCTCTCTGGAACCTTCTTTAGCTTCTTTAATCCCATATGGGCTCTAACTTCATGAACTAATAACCTACCCAAGACCCACTTCCAAATACCATCAGATTATAGATTATAATTTTACATATAGAAGCTATTTATGAATGGGAGAACATACATGGGGACATACATACATCAACCTTCCTTGCCTGCATGTCTTTGAGTACATGATATAACAATTGTAAGCCCCTGTAGTTGATTCAAACAGAGAATCAATCACTAGGAAAAAAACAAATGGGAGCTCCTGAGGGAAAGGACATGTCTGGGTCTAGGAGGTTGAAAAAATATGAGCAGCTTTTCGGAATAACCTTCTCAGACATCCTCGTGCCTCATCCTTGACCATACAGGAATGGGTATGGAGCAACCTTTGTTGTCATTTATCCTCCTGGAAAACAGTCCTGAACTTTGGGATGGGTGATTAGGATGCAGGCAGATGAGTCTCTGAGAAATCTACCCGATGCTCTGCTTCTGCCCAGAGGAAAGTATAACAAGTGTCTAATTTCTGGGAAGGCCAACCATCAGACTGAGACACCCATGAGGGCAGTGCCCCCTGCGTCCATTCTCCCCATCAGTGGAAGGAGTGAGCCATGGCTGGGTAAGAAAAAATAAATTTCCAGTGGACATAAGCAGGAACAGTGAGCTCTGGGTGTCTCCAGAGATGCAGGCCATGTGAATCTGTGTTGTCATGGTGATGCACAAAATATTGAGAGGAGTTGGAGTTTCTTAAGGATTTTTGTTGCTGTAAAATGCATGGTGATCTCTCTGGCCCCTTGGATCCCAGCTAACACCTCCACTTCCTCATCCTGCTGCTTCTCAATAGTAATATGAACTGGAAATCTAGTTCAGGCCATGGGGAGGGGGGAGTGTTCAGGAATCCCATTTCAAAAGCCTAAAGGTGCTATGTGCCCAGGGTATGCCTGGGAAAGGCCTTGGCTTGAGTGAACAGCAGCCAGGCAGCAGCAAGATCCAAAAACAATCCTCATCCTGGCTGCCCTGCTTTGGGCCAACCCTCAGTCATCAAGTGCTTTACTCAAAACTAGCATTGGTGACCTTTTAGTCAACTCAACTTTGTCCAGTTCTAATAATCAGAATGACTTTACTTCCTTGCTCAAAACCTTCTGTGGCTTTCCATGATGTTCAGGAGAAGCCAGATATTTCCAGTGGGCCACTAAGCCCTTTTCCTCCAGAACCCCTAGGTCCAGGTCACAATCCTTTACTCTCTGACCTTGTTTTTCCTTCTCTGAAGATACAGAGCACTCTGGCCTCAATGCTGGAGAGATATTTACCTGTTAGATGCTGGCCCTCACGGTGACAATACTAGCTCTTTCTTGAAAACTCCACTCACCAGACCCCAGCACAAACCATTCCCACCCCTTTTCCCTTCTGAGTTCTTTAAGAAGAGACTTGCCTGTGAACATGATAATAGACTTATATTCATTCATTAGCCTTCCCCGTCCCATCCCATCAGCAGCCTGCATCCAGGAATTGGATCTAGTTTCTTTTTTGTTTCGTTTTAGGGGCCACATCCAGCAGTGATCAGGGCTCTGTACTAAGGGGTCACTCCTAGAGGAGGTTCTAGAAAGCATAAGGGATACTGAGAATCAAACCTGGACATATAAGGTAAGTACTCTACCTGCTTCACTTCCCCTGGCAAAGTATTTTATTTTCTTCTTGAGCTTGTAAACTGTCCAAGGCCAACAGATTCTCAATGAAAACTTGTCAAAATAAGGTGTTCCATTCTTCATGCAATTCTCCAGTGTCTTTTATAAACCATAAGTTTGCAGACCAATATTTACCAGGATCTGTACTGCAGGCTTATATTATAAGAACATTTTACATTTATAACACTAACGTTTTAATAATCCTGACTCCAGTGGCCAGAGAGATAGTATAGAACGGAGGACACTTGCTTTGCATGTGGCTGACCCAGGTTCAATTCTTTGCCCCTCATACCAGAGCCCACCAGGAATGATCCCTGAGTGAAGAATGAAAAATAAGCCCTGAGTGTGACCCATAAAAACAAAATAAAATGAAATAAATTAAATCCTGATTCCATGAGCTAAGTAACATTTATAAATTATTGAATCCCTGGCCAAACTAGAATTAGGACTTCTCATTTGCCACTTCTTGCGTTTTTGCCACTGGCTGACATAGAAGGCCCTCATCTAGCTGCCTGGTTAAGTGGGTAGCAAGACTTAATTAACAGTGTTGGTTCCACACTCCTGGCAGCCAGATCAGGACTAGTAGAGCATCTATCCTCCACCATGCTAGAGAGGGCTGCTTAGGCAATGCGATGGAATTGGCATGTTTACCTGCCTCTGATTAAACAGTTTTTACTTGACAGCGGTGGCTGAAATAACTCAGGCTATAAATAACTGAGAACTGGGCTAGAATCTGAACCTTCCTTCAGAGCTGACTCCTTTTTCAATGGAGCTGCACAAAATCTGATCTGCTGAAGGGAGAGGAGGTGAAAAAGAAACAAAAACAAAAACAGAGGCAAAGCATCTTAAGTCAAGATTAATTGAGGCCGTGATGTAGCAAGGAGGGTACAGGTCAGGAGTCACTGCCATGAAAATGGAGCAAGAGGCATCCCAGAGGCATCTGCTCAAGTTGTTAACTGCAGGAAAAGTGAGGTCGGTGGCACATGGAGCAAAGCACAAAGGCATCTGATGTCAAGCACTGACATCCCAAACTTGAAGGTTGATGGCTCTTTGCCTGATGGTCCCCTGGCTCCTCTCACTCCTTCCCTCACCAATTTCACAATCCACCCAGGCAAACAAGGGTTATTAATGGCTACTTTCCAGCCCTAAATCCTCAAACAACCCAGATCTCCTTTCCAGTGACCTTCCAGTGATCAACCTGGTGCTAAGGGACTTGTTCAAGATTCCCCCTATTTCAAGTAACTGTTAGCTAAAGCAGGGCTGAAGCCCAATTGTTCAAGACTCAAAACTTCCCAAGAACTGGCAAGGTAGTAAAGTGGGTAGGGCCCTCACTTTGCACATAGTCAACCCATTGTCAATCCCCTGCACTCCATAGGGTCCCGTGAGTACCAATGTGTGTGGCCTCAAAATAAACAAACATAAGCAAGCAAAACCAATGAAAACCTCTCATTCAAAAAAGGGGAACATTCTAGTAAGGGGAACAGTGACTGGGAGGAGGTAGGACTCATAACCTCCTACAGATCCATCCCTGCATGCAGATGTATCTTTGATCTTTCACCATGGACTGGAAGATCCACTCAAAAAACATATTATGTTTCCTCTCTGCATTCATACTTTGCCCTTGACCCTGCCCTCCACTCAGCTGGAATACAGCCACCTTCCTAATATCTGAGCCCTGAAGAGTCCTGAAAAGCTAGTCCCTGCGTCCCATGCTAAGTGAAGGTTTGGGACCCCAGACAAGGGGATCAAGAGGATTGCTTACTCCAGGCTTTTTCACTAACAGAGGTAATGTAAATGTAACCTTCCATGGTCTCAAAAATATCTGTGGCATAAGCAGGAAAAACCTCTACCTCACAGCCTACATAAGGTTAGAAACTATCCTAAGAGAACTTAATATGAATACTTTGAGAAAAGATGAAAACGCAGATAGAATGTGAGATGAACAATTCACTATCTCCTCCTTAAACACATGGATACATTAATCACAGTCTTTGGCAACTCACCATTGGTCAAGTGTCTGCTCATGCTTTTTGCCCATTACTCACCTGAGTTATTTTCTTGACATGGAACTTTTGAGAGTTCTCTACATATATAAGCTTTGTAAAAATCCATCATGAGATATGAGATGTTCAACTGTTATCTCCTAGAATGAAGTGTGTCTTTCTGTTTGCAAGTAATTGGAGCAAACATTTTTAATTTTGATAAAGTTCCATTGATGCCTTTTTATCTTATGAATCATCTTTATGGTATGCTGCCTAACTACAGCTCATAAATATTTCCCTTCAGTTTTATTCTATATGTTTTTATTGTTTTACATTTATATCTATACTCCATTTTGAGCAGTTTTTTTCAGGTGCGTAAACTTTGAGTTGATATTGGCTATTCTGCATTATGGAGGTTTGAATTTCAGCTGGCAAAAAGATGGTCTTTCCTCCAATGAGTCGCCTTTGTTTATAAAACCAGCTAACCATATTTGTTTTTGCTATTTTTATAGGCTCTATAACCTATTCTATCAACTGGTGTGCATGTTTCTAGGTCAAAACAATACTGTTCTAATTTACATGACTTTAGAAGTCCTAAGATCAGTTATGTGGCTCTTCTCAACATTTTCTATTTCAAAATTCTTGTGGCTAGCTATTCTAGTTACTCTGCCTTCCAACTTGAACCTCTAAATAGCTCAATTATATATATACATATATAGGAAAATTCCTATTTAGAATTTGATTGAAATTTTGTTAAGTCTATATAGAAATTTGGAGAGAATTGGTATATTTTCCTGCTGAGTGTTCCAGTCCAAGGGCATGGTATATTATGCCCTTTATTCAGAATACAAAATTAACAAGAGACTCAATTAATTTCTCTGCACCTCAGAGTGTGAGCTGTGTGCTCTTGCATAGAAATCACAGAAAGATTTAATTTTTTATTATCAATGATTTTAATATAGATGTCTGGCCACACATAGACAAATTGCAGAGGAATTTATAAATATAAGTTAAGCACTAGAATTTCTCTAAACCATCTAGATGAATCTAAGTGGCCATCAGTGGTACCCCTACTGGATGGGTGTATGAGGAATAAATATTTATCATTTACACTATGATTTGGCTCTTACATTTTAAGTCAGTCATTTCTTTCCAACTCTTGTTGCATGTTCTAATTTCTGGAGGATAGCCTTCTCTCTCCTTCCTCCCCATCCCCAGGGTTATTCCTGGACACCTGCTCAGGGTCCCAGCAAGACCCCAGGCTTCCTTGTTCCTGCAAAGGGCTGGGAGGAGACTGGTGAACTTTCAACTTCCAGCAATTAGGAAGCAAATGCCTCTCGGGGAGTCAGAAGCTTCAGCAGGCAACAAGGGAAGGACATGGCTCCATTTGCTCTTTGCTTGTCCAAATCACAGACCAAAGTGGTGTCTCGGAAACACCCCCCTCCCTTCTGACTATTTTAAAGCATAAAAGGGACACGTGTATCTCCTTTGTATATCTCAGATGTATTGCCTTAACATCTATAATTCTTTTCGAACATCCTCATATAGTGACAATTTTGCCCACTGGACTTGTTATTAGATTGTTTGGTTTTTTCCCCCTTTGAGATCTGTTTTATAAAAAATACTGGTAGAAGAGTATTTCTATAGATTTCAAGTTTGAACCAAGTTACGGGGAATGTTGGACTTTATTTGTCAGCCCCCAGATGCACCAACAATATCTTGTGGCATTGCTTCTCTTTTGCATAGGCACATTAAAATGGGAAAATAATACATATGCAAACAAGTTCTTATCTAATAGAGATGGGAACACAAATTTGGTAATGTAATTAGGCCTTTTACCCTGAACATTGGCATAATGATTTGGCTTAGACCTCAGAAGAATGGGCATCGCCCACACACACCTGAACAATGGATACCATCTATGGAAACAACCACAATTATCTATAACATTACCAGAATCCAAGCCTCTTCCAGAGAAGACCTACCACTGCTTTGGCATTGACTTACTCCAAAGAGTGCTCCCAACACCCAGACGACTCAGCAATAGTCTGCATGCAGGGCAGATCACTCCACATTTAATGGTATGCTGAAACTAGAGGATGCTCCACATCAGCCTGACATCGATGAAAGAAATGCACAGAATCCAGAGTCTTTAAATATAAGAATCTGATACCAACAATAGCTAAAGTGTGAAAAAGTTTCACTGGGACTATGAAGAATGACTTGGGTTTGATGGACTGATATGCCTGGAACCCAGAGTCGGTCTTATGCCAATAAACTTCTGTGGCGAGGTCTTTTTGTAATCAAGCCAAGGATTTTTTCCATTTTCTCCATTTTTCTGGACCTATGCAAACAATGGCGATTGCCACTATCACACCTTTACTATATTTTTTTACTCTTATTCTTTAAGGGAAAAAAAAAAACAACTTACTGAACTTAAAAACAAATAACTGTAGTAAAATGCCTGTCTCGAATACAGGCAGGGGATGGGAAGGGGGGAGGGGGTAATGTTACACTGGTGAAGGGGGGTGTTCTGGTTATGACTGTAACCCAACTATGATCATGTTACTTAAATAAAAAATATATTTAAAAAAAAGAAAAAAGAAAGAGAACATATTTTTTCTTCCATATCCACCTCCTTCCCATTCTGAGTCAGAGGAACAGCTCCAAATTTAAGAAGAAAACCTTCCTTTAATCTTGTAAGGGCAAGTGAAAGCGTATCTGTGGTTCTCTGGAAATGTTAAATAAATATCTTGGCTACAGCTTGACATATTGGCTCTTACCATATTAACCAATGGATGTCATCTGAAGGCAAATATGCCTTCATTATGTTTTCATAGATCTGGAAAGAGGAGGATGTGATGTAGACAAAAATGATGTAAAACTTAATATCTCCTTTCTGGAGGTGTACCAACCCCAAAACAGCCAAATATAGATTCAATGAATCAATGGTAAGTTTTTTGAACTTTCAGGTTGGTGGAATTAATGAAAATTTATAGAGAATAGGAAGGCAGAAGAGATGTAAACAAGAAAACCTTTACCCTAGACCTTCAGATTGGGACCTGTGAGCACCCTACAAGACAGTCAGTTTCTTGCTACATGAGCTCCTATTCCCTATAAAAAGCTAGTTCAAAAATGACAAACACACATTCTTTCCCACAGGGTTGCCAAGTTCACTCTCAACTCTACAACCACCACCTAGCAGGAAACATCTCTGTTTCCTTCCTCTCTGTTTGAAGCTAAACATTTGAAAGACCTTTAGAATGAGAAGATCCAAAAATATGAAAGTCTCATTTGCAGAACCATAGCAGGTTGAAGTTGAGCCAGGTGATTTTTCCTCATTTGTGCTCTGTGAGAAGGTAGGAGAGACCTACAGAAGGTCACGCTATAGGTCAAACATGAGCCAGTAATGTTGCATAGAACATGATGTATCATGCTGGGGGCTAGGGGGATAAGGAACCTCATCATTGGAATCCAAGTAGTCTAAATTCTGATCAGGTCCAATCTTCCATGGACCATTTCTGGTTCCTTGACCTTGAACACTTAAAATTAAAGTGTTCAAGACCTCACAAGGAAGGGTAAAAAAGTATAAGAATTCATGAGAAGTAATTTCTAAGGTCCTATCGCAGAATGGGGACTCAGTGACCAGCAGAGATGTCCAGCCACCTGATCTCCTCCCTCTCAGTCCAGACCTCTTCCCACAATCTGCCATAATGAAGACCCAAAGTTTCTAAACCTCAACTTGGGCTAATAGTTGCATTCCTTGCATCCCTCTCACATTATGGCCAGCATTTTTCAGACTTCTTCAAACTATTATGGAGAAGAAATTGGGTTTGTACTGTTTACCAACCCATCCCCAACACACTGGTTCTCTGTACTGTACTGTTCTGTTGTCTCTGCCCTGGCATTGCAGTGATTGATGTGAGCTGTGTTTAAGGCTATTTCGAACTTGGTCAAAATAGCAAATGGACCTGACCCTACTCTGGCCTGCCCTTTACCCAGTTTCTCCAGAAAAAAAAAACTTTCTTTCACCATATGCTGTAGCACTATGACCCTGAATAACCTACAGAAAACACAATGTCTACAGATATGTCATAGGCTGGTTATGTGTCCACTTCTTGTCTCCAGACTGATCATTTTAATTAGCTTTTTTCTAAGTAGACAGCATATCAAATACCAGCAGACTTTACCAGAATGCATATTTCTGACTTTGCTTGACATAATTATGATCTGGCCAAATGGCCGCAGTCAGCCAAAGCTCTGAAGCAGGTGCTCTCTTGGCTGGAAGATTCACACCACTGGTCAAAGGCACCTCTCAAACTGTCTTTCCTCAATTTCTGACCTATCTGCATCATAAGTCACCAAGATCTGTCACCCTATGGGCTCCAATTTCTCAAATGAAAACTCAGGAAATCTTACCCTTCACCCTAAAGCACTTTTTTCAAACTCTTCTCAAAGAAACCCAAGCACTGGCTCCTATTTACAGAGTCCTCCAGGATGTAACTCCCCTGTTCTTTGCTTTACTTGTTCTTCTATTTATCTGACTGAGTCCAGTAGTTCCCCCAGAAAGTTCTTCAGGAACGCTGAAGCTACCATGCACACACCCACCTTCCCACCACACCTTGAACAAACAGTGAGCAAAGCTGGCAGCCCACATTGTTAGCTGTTCCTGTTTGAGTCCTTGTTCCCCCAGTTAAACTATAAACTTCTTGGGGAGTTCACCAGGCACTCACACTTGTTTGCCTTCCCCAGCAGGTAACCAAAGGCTTTGGACAAAGATAAATTGTTTGGTCAAAGGGTATCATCCATACCATCCATCAGTCTGCATTGGCTCATGCTCGCCCACTTCTCTGATCTCATTAGTCTTAAAGCCACCCCAAGTTCTGTCACTCTTCCCCATGAACACAGGAACCCAGACTCCTGGAAATAATCCAAAAGGACTAGAAAGTTTCCAGTTCACTTAAGAGTTTCCCCATCTCTTCCAATCTCTTACACATCTTGGGCCAAATCTGGGACTTGGCACCCAAAAGATGCTTAACAAAGATGCATTCAATGGAAAGCCCCTTCCTCAACCTTATACTACTGCATATGCCAATTTCCTTGTCATTCAGTCTTTCTTCCTTTAAATCTCCCACCCAGGACTATAGGTCTTGGAAAACCCATGTCCTATTTCTGACTTAATCATTTTCCTTTTTTCTTCCTCTGCAAAGTTGCCCTGTTTTCAGTGTCCTGCATGTGTCCTCTCTGGTCTGTCACAGTCAGTCCAAGTGATGCATTACACTATTTTGCAGATGTGTCCCTCTCCTCTGCATGTCAAGCTTCTCCAGTGTCTGGATCTCTTGGATGTAACCAATTCATGAGAAATATCTGAACCTTATTTTTGTCACTGAAGAAGCAAAGGGAAGGAGCCATTTTCTGTGTGTATGGTGAGAGCAGAGAGTGAAAAGAAGAGTTTGAGGGGGGTGTTATTGAATTAAGTCCTCAGATACAAAAACTAGAACACTGGAGAAACACGGGTCTGGAAGCAAACATTGACACAGGAAGTAATCCACACAGTGAAAAGGTACAAGAACAGTTTAAGGAAATCCAGCACTCAAGCAAGGAATCCAAACACAAAAGCTTTTTGTTCCTAAGAGGAATACAGCTTAGTGAAGAAAGACTGAAGAGCCTGCCTTCCTCAGACCCCTGCTTTTATTGACAAGGACCAGGCCACACCCTAGGGTGGGAGAGGAATACCAAGTAGAAAATAATCCAATAATCCCATCACCAGATCACACCCTAGGGCAGAGTATAGATATTGATTAGGGTAGGACTAGTAATCCAGTATCTCCCCCTATTTGACTTTATAGAAAAACAAAATAATTCACATCTCATGATTCTAAGATTAGGAAATATGCTTCTAAAGATAAAGATAAAGGTTGGCAATATTTTGCATAGGTGCAGCAAAAGTTGAGAAAATATAAAGAAAAACTTTTGGCCTAACAACAGGGTATCCCTACCCATGAAGCATTCTGCCTTAAGACCATCTACAGGCACACTAATTTGTCTAACCCCATAGTCTTACTTAAGGTCCCAGGAAAAGTTCTCCTCAAATGCAATTTTCACTGTAGGTTAGCAGATTAACCCATTCAGGGGCAAGTAAATTCCATTTATTTCTATGATCTTTATTTTATGATCTTCAGTTTTCCTAGGCCAACCTGCCTTTATGGTTCTCCTGTAAAGTCAGGGTTACCTAGGCTTGGCCAATGTAAGATGTGAAGGTCAAATCATAATAATGAGCCATAAGGGGTTCTTGGGCCTCTCATCCTCTGTAGGAGTGTCCTGTTAGAAAGGAATATGTCCCATCCCTCTTTAGGATTGAGAAAGACTCTGATCTCCAGAATTATTCTATATATTGAGAGGAGACCAGGCTGTGGCCAATTAGTACAGATCCAGGGTCTATACTGGTAGATGGCTGATTCCTGGTATAGGTGCAGAGAAATGTGCTGACCCAAGATTCAGGGGTAAATGGCTGATGTCCAAGTCAAGTCACCAAGGCAAATGTTCAAGGTGGAATGCCCCCTGTATCAAGAAATTATGAGTCCTCATCCTTAATGGATATTAACTCCTTCTGAGTTCCTAATATTTTCTCATTTTAATGGACCTATGCAAAAGAAATGATGTCACAGGATACTATTGGGGCTTAATGGGAAGATAACAATTCCTATAATGGTTCTATCAAAAGTACAGGACGTAATGAGTACTATCTCTACTCTCTTCTAAGAAATTCTACTACCAAATCTAAATAAAAAGAAAAAAGCATAATACACCATAGAGCATATACATGTTAGAGAGATACACTTAAGAAGTGTACAAAAAGGGTCTACATATCCCATAAGTCTTTTGAGATAATCTGAGGAGAGTAGATAAATTCTGAATCCCAACTGCAGTCCACATCGAAGTCTTGTGGAGTCTGAAAAAATGGCTAGTAGCATTTACAGATCAGGAGATGTCCTAGATCCAAGGATCTCTCAATAGCCAAAACCAGTTGTGGGGGAAAGAGTGGGCCTGCCCCACTTTTCCTGGAAGTCTTTGGGGAAGTCATAGGATCTGTACCATACTCCCTATAGATCTGTGGGGGAATAATCCAATAATCCCATCACCAGATCAGACCCTAGGATGGAGTATGAATATTGATTAGGGTAGGACCAGTAATCCAACAGTGTGTATATATGTGGGTGTGTTTTTTTATTTAATAAGACCTAGTTCTGTTTTCACGACTTAGATACAGGAAGGGTTCACATGCTGTCAATGCCGAACTTAGAACATGGTTGCACAGTCTACCCTGTGAAGCCTTTGAAGAGTTAATGAGCACAAAGAAAGTTATTTTGTTTGACTTGGGATCTCTCATCATGTAAAGTCCATGTTCATGTGAAATTTATTGCTTCATAGGTGTTCTTTTAAATGACTGAAACCCAACTACAAACATGTTTGTAATCATGGTGCTTAAGTAAAGATATTATTATTTAAAAAAAAATCTGAGCCAAAACAATAGTACGGTGGATTGGGTACTTTCCTTTCATGTGGCTGATCTGAGTTCTACCATTTGGTGCCCCACATGGTCCTCTGATTTTACCAGGAGTGACCCCTCCTGAGTGCAGAGCCCTGAGTACAGCCAGGTGTGCAAAGCAAAAAAGGAAAAAATACAAAGGGATATATGTTCTGTTGAAAAGAATACTTTCAAACTTTATGATCTGATCTCCACGTAAGATATTAACTAGCTAATCTCCAATCTTATCCCAACAGATCCATAATATTTGACTTCCCTGTAAGACATTAACTAGATTCATATCTATGTTGCTAATTCTCTGCCGATCTTCTTTCTTCCACAAATGCCTCCATAACTTCACTTTGCTATTTTGCTGATACCCTCAATTAGGATCTAAATGCAATTTCTGACATGTGCATATTCTATATTTGTCTGTGTCAAAATTTTAACTTTTTGCATTTATATTTGGACACACTAGCCCTGCCACCAATTCTGACAACTCTCTCCCTTCTTAGTTTTTGGACTCAATTTTCTCAATCAGTAACATAAGATATGGAAGTAGGTGAAAAAAACTGGGAATCTTTTATTTTATTCCAGATTCTTTCCTCTTGGAGTTAAGACTTTTAGAAACCTAGTTCCAGAAATACGACAGCAATAACAATAGGTAACACTTACCCAGTCCAAGCGAACAAGTGCTATCCCATTTAATTCTCACACAATGAGGTAGGTGTTATTGTACACGTCTCATTTACTTTAAAAAAAAAAAGATGCTTCCAAGGGGTGAAGGCTAGACACAGTATTTTTTTAACTGGGAGAAATGACATGCAACCTTCCATCCCTTTTTCCTGCCTTCATCTCTTTTCCTGTATGTTCCCCATCTTTCCACACTGCAAGCCAGCGATAAAAACAAAACTGGTCTCTCCTGTCACTCTGATCTAATTAACTGAAGTGGCATTGAGAAGATGTACAGTTTCCATTGCTCCCCGCTGAGGGTAGCCAGAAAGATTTGGTGGAGATGCTATTTTGAGCTTGCCCCAAAGGCTCAAGAAGGCCTATTTAGAGAGATCACATAAGCATACCTGGCTAAGGAACTAGGGGTCATGGAAAAACCTAGATGCAGAAGGACAAGGACATAGGCAAGGGTCGGTGAGTAGTTGTGACAGACTGATGAGGTATGACAGGCTGTGGGGAAGGGGGTGAAGAAAAATGAAAAGGAGATGAAAAAAATTAATGGTCTCAATGGATGCCAATACTTGGCATGTCCCCTTCATACAATGTTTTTTTTTTTTTTTACCATCACCCAGACCTTTAGTTTTATGTGGGGTAGGAAAATAGGAACTCTTCCCATAACTCACAGGGCTGCTAGTGCCAAAGCTTGACACTCTGATCCCAGTGCCCTCTTAGACGACAAAATTCCCCAAAACCATGGAGGGAATCTAATCTAGCCCCTCGCCTCCTTCCCTGAGCACATAGCCCTGAGCTAATTTAAGCAAGTCTGAGCTCACTTTGCAAGCAGTTGTCACAAGGCACTACATCAAAAGACTCCTGAGGCCCAAATATTTAACAACCAGAACACTCCCTCCATCCATCAGTTTGGTAATTCTATACATAAAAAAAATCAGCATTATTTTTCTGGCCTGTTCATTTCTCATAAACATGCCAGAGCCATTTACAGCTCTCAATTCACTGCTCTCTAAACATTTACACATTTCTCACTCTTCCCACTGGCCCTGGCTATTTGATTAAGTAACGGGTCATTGGGGCTGGATGTCAAAGCTATGGAATCCTTGAGTTTTTTCCAAACATGCTTTCAAAAAACTTTTGATGTCAACCTCCCACTGAACTTCAGACTTGCTGATGCCTTGATCGTCCCATCACTCCTCTCATAGACTATGAAGTAGAAGTGGTTCGACTCCCCAAAAAGTCCTAGATATGAAACCATAGTCTCAGGTGAAAAAAAGATGGCCTCCCTCATGACATTCTGGACTAAGTGGGTGCCAGTATTTCCTAACATTTTGATCCAATGAGAAGTTTTGAGATGTATCTCTACTGAGAAGGAAAATTCCACATGTCCTGCCCTTAAAGATTGCACAGGAAGCCAACACCATTCAATGCACACATAATCATTCTTGGGTAGTGAACTGTCAGGAGGGGATTGTCCTGGGTAGTGACTAGAAAATGGAATCACTGCAAATGAAATTAGGCAAGGGGAGAAAGTGAACTGTAGAATACACCAAGTGCCTGACATAACTGGGTCCCCTCCTAGAGTAGAACAAGAAGACATGGTAGGTGTAGTAGGGGGTGAATGGAGACAGTCTAGAGCCAAGGACAGAAGTAAGACCAGGAATAGACAGGGCAAGCAGAAGAAACAACACTGAACCCCCCCAAACATACCTTTCCTGTTGATCCTGCTTCCAATTACAAATCTAGGAAGTACATTGGGGTGCTATGGTTGTAGACTATTTCTTGAACTATTTCTTGTTTTATTTTAGGCACCATATCTTGCAATACTGTTGATGGGAGGATATCTCCTATAAATCATTCCAGACCCACTCACTTCAAAAAAGGGCCCACTTCCTCCATCACTGTCCCAGTGTCCTCTCTGTCCCCCTCCCCCATTGTAATCTGGACACCCAATTTACACTGGACACCAGGTCTCAGGTTCTATTGCTTTTGGATATTTATTATTCCCACTACTATTGTCTGCTTATATCCTGGATATGAGAGGATAATTCCATATCATCTCCTAACTAACTCCACTCAGCATGATACTCTCCAAATTCATACATGTTGCAGCAAATTGCTGTTTATCTTTTCTAATAGTTGAGAAGTATTTCACTGTGTATATGGACCATTGTTTGTCCCAGTCACCTATGCTTGGTCATCTGAGTTGTTTCCAGATTTGGACTACTGTGGATACTGCTGCAATGAGCATAGTAGTACAAATGTGTTTTCTGAAGAGAGTTTTGGGGCACTTGGGGTTGAATGCAAACAAGTAGGTTATGCAGGCCCTCAATTTTAGTTTTTTCAGAAGGATTCATATTGTTCTCCAAAAAGACTAGACCACCAACAGTGAATTAAAGTTCCTCCCCCTCCCCCAGCCACATCCATGCCAGGACTGCTTGTTTTCACTCTTTATTTTTTTAATATATAAATCTTTATTTAAGCACCATGATTACAAGCATGTTTGTTGCTGGGTTTCAGTCATAAACAGAATACCCTCCCACCAATGCCCCTTCTTCCCCGCTTCTGCCTATATTCATGACAGGCATTCTACTTCTCTCATTCATTAACATTGTCATGCAGTTGTTAGTGTATTTATTTCCCTAATGTATGCCAGTCTCACAGGTATGAGATAAGATTTCATTGATGTTTATATTTTTATTTCCCTAATTATAAGTGATACAGAGCACTTTTTCATATACACATTGACCATATATATGTTTTCTCTGGGGAAATTTCTGTCCATCTCTTTCCCCCTATTGTTTGATGGAGTTGGCTGGGTTTTTATTTTCTTTGAAAGGTCCAGTGCTTTCTTTTTTTTTTTTTTTTTTTTTTTTGGTTTTTGGGCCACACCCGGCAGTGCTCAAGGGTTACTCCTGGCTGTCTGCTCAGAAATAGCTCCTGGCAGGCACGAGGGACCATATGGGACACCGGGATTCGAACCAACCACCTTTGGTCCTGAATCGGCTGCTTGCAAGGCAAATGCCGCTGTGCTATCTCTCCGGGCCCGGTCCAGTGCTTTCTATGTAAACAAAGCAATCTTGAACAAAGGAAAGCACGCAATATTCAAGTAAAGCCTGGGTTTGAATCTATGCCCCTTTTCCTATGGCTATAGTACCCCTTCGAGGTTACTAGTCCAGTTCAGAGTCTGTCCAGCTTTCTGTAAAATGATGAGTAAGTAAATTATGAGTCAGTAAAATAATGAGCTGGCTGACCATTAAGTGAGTGTTAAGGAGAACAGATGTCATGGAGATCCAGGAATGAACCTGGAGTTCTTGAGAAGTCACCTGTACCAGTCTCATATAGCATCTTCCACAATGAAGTGTGAACTCAGAACTATAAGTTCTTTGAAGCTAGTGACCTTAGTCTTTAAACTCTTTAGAGCCTTGGCATAGTGGCTTCCCCAGAGAAAATAAGTCTCCTCATATAAAAAAAAGTTTGCTGCCCAGTTCTTGAGAGGGGATCAATCACTCAGTCACTGAAATCTGCCTGACTAAGGGCAAGATCATTGGCAGGTTGAAGAGATAATACAGAAAGTAAGGGAGTTGCTTTGCGTGCAGCCATTCCAGATCTATCCCAAGTTGCGCATATAGTGATCCATACCCTGAGCCCCACTAAGAGTGCTCCTTGAGCACAAAGACAAAAATAAACACTGAATCCAACCAGGTGTGGCTCCCAAATAAAAACAGAAGACTTTCAAGATGAGAAAAAGGACCTATTTGATCCATGCTAAAACAACACTTAGCCCAGCACTCTCTTCCTTGGGCTGAGTTGGCCAATATCCACCTGCACTCCAGTTCCAGCCTCTGTAGTCTTGCCTTTACCCTCTCTTCCTATGGGTATTGGCTTTCAGGACTCTCTAATCAGCATTCAACATACTCAACACTGCCTCACACAATCATTCCCAAGATTTCTAATTACCATCAACCTAGCCAGTATATGTTAATTAAATAAATGTTCCCAGAGGATCACCCATACTCCTGTGTCCAGCTAAGCCATGGTCCTAGAAGGTTTTTGCCTTCTCAGTCCTGGGAGTTCTAGTTGCTGGCTTAAGCCAAGAAGCCAAGCAAGAAAAATGATACAGATATTACTGTGACCACACAGAAGGGTCACACAGACACAAGGACAATTGTCCCTTCCAGAAAAACCTGGCATTTTCCCAAAACATGCTGCATTACCATAACATTTACCAGGTCCAGTTTCCCATGTAGTTGGACCAGTGAGTTCTAGATAGGTCAAGAAATAAAACAATGGAAACCCACAGAAAAGGGCACTTGGGAACATCCAAGTCTTTATCTCAGGAGCTAGGAAGTGCAGATAAAAATAATTGAAGAAGGATGGTTACCACTGGGGATGACTTGAAAAGTCACTCTGGGGGACAAAGGCACTAAGAGTAAAATCAGAAGCACCAGAAACATTTCCATTCAAGAAGATAAATGGCTGAATCCAAATAATTATTTTATCAACTGTCACATTAAGGTGTTTTAGTTTTTAAATTCATGAAAACATGCTCCACTTTTAATATAATGAGTGGGAACATTTTGATTTTAGATGCCACTAAGGTCTTTGTTGGCAGTGAGCTGAGATAGAGTTTGAAAGAGCCCTTCTACCCTCTAGTCCAAGTAGGACAGGGCCACAGAAGGGGCATTTGGGAAAGGAAGGGGTGTCATTGGCCTTCAGTGTCTCAATCCACAATGCTCTCCAGTGCAGCTTCTTTGGTTCATCCTGACTTAAAAACCCCAATACCCCTTGCCCCAACCCATAGTTATCCAGAAAAGGATATTTTTTCGTCTCCACATCTAGCCCTATCTTCTCCTTGAGCTTCTTCTAGCTGGCAAGAGCTTCCTGGATCATCTACCCCCCACCCTCTTCCATTCCCTTCCACAAACAAGAGCCCTTTGGGATTTCTTCTGGCTGTTCACAAAATGAAAAGTGTCTGCCAGGGAGAAACAAGGACAGAACCTTCCCTGCCCCATTCTCAAGCACTCATCTGTAGGTCAATGCTTACTTCATGTTTCAATCATTGCTGCATCCTTAGTTCAGTGATAAAGTGACAATGTCAGATGGGTCCCTCTTGGGTGTGGCAGAAAGGACTTATTATTCAAAGGAAGAGGTCCAGAGAACACTGACCTTACAGAATCTTATGAAGGGCACATACTGCCCCCTTGACCCTCTCAGCAAAGAAGCTTCTGCCCATTGATAGAGTCTAGGTCTCTGCAAGCATTAGGTGATGGTGGCCTTGTTGGAGGCCTCGGGAGCAGAGACAATGACAAATTGCTAACTTAGCTGCACTACTCTGGGGCAAGTCACTCAACCACTTAGAACCCACAAACCCTCTTATGCAAAAGGACCATTGCAAAGGGATTGACTTTGAGGTTGGGTGAGAATGTTGGTTGAGTAAGGCTCACTAACTCTTCCCTTCATTCCTGGCTCCATCAAAACCTCAGTAAACATGGATGGGGGTTGGAGCAACAGCACAGTGATAAGGCATTTGCCTTGCATGCAACCAACACAAGACAGACAGCAGTTTGAATTTCGGCATATGGTCCCCCTAAGCCTGCCAGGGGTTATTTCTGAGCACAGAGCCAGAAGTAACCCCTGAGCACCACTGGGTGTGATCCAAAAACAAACAAACAAAAAAAATAGACAGCCACCGTGGTACATGATATTTATTTATTTTGGTTTTGAGGCCACACCCCTCAGTGCTCAGGGCTTACTTCTAGTTTTGTGCTCAGGAATCCCTCTTTCAGGGCTAAGGTGTTAATATGGAGTACCAAGGATTAAAGCTCAGTTGGCCACATATAAGGCAGGTGCCCTGATCACTATGCTATCTCTCCAATACCAGCAATAATGATTTTATTTTACATTTTTATAATATCTTTATTTAAGCAATAATGATCTTAAAGGAGTTTTTCCCTGGCTCAGTGCCTAGATTGAAAGAAAGAACTTCCAAATTTAGAGGATCTTTTGATTGAGTTCAAATTGGTCCTTAATACTTAAATTCCTGCACCCCCTCATTTCCCTTCCAAAAACCTAAGCCACCAGCTATCAAAAGGCTATGTCCTTGAAACAGCCTTGTTCTCCAGTGCCCCAAGTTGAAAATAGGTCAACACTGTATTAAAATAATATACCATAATTCTGGGTGTGCAAGGATATGTAACTCAATTAAAGTGAAACACTACCTCAACAAAAAGAAACTTAAAATTTTATGATCATATCAACAGAGGCAGAGGAGACTCTTGAAAAGACTCAACATTAATTCATGATAATAAAGCACCAAACAAAATGAGAGAATAAATTCACCTAAATATTACAAAAAATATCTTATATAGTTCCAAATAAAGATGGTATAAACAAGCACAAATTGAGTATCATACTAAAATGAAAAAAAAACAACAACTTCAAAACATTAACTCTAAGATCAGGCACAGAGCAAAGATGCCCACATTTACAGCTATTATTTAACACAAGATTGGAAGTATTAATAATAGCAAGTAAAAAGAAACTAAAGGGATAGAAATTAGAAAAGAGTAGCTAAAATATCTCTAATGCAGATAATACATAAAAACCTACAGGTAACCTTTTACCTTTCTTTTACAAAAATAAACCTTTTAGAAACAATAAACCATTATAGTAAAGTAGCTAAAAAAAAATCAACACACAAAAATCTACTGTATTTATTTGTGAAAACATGAAGTATAAGAGAAAAAGTTTAAAAACTTCCTCACCTATAGTTATGTCTAAAATTTCAGATACAGGGGCCAGAGAGATAGTATGGAGGTAAGGTGTTTGCCTTGCATGCAGAAGGTCGGTGGTTCGAACCCCGGCATCCCATATGGTCCCCTGAGCCTGCCAGGAGCGATTTCTGAGCATAGAGCCAGGAGGAACCCCTGAGCACTGCCGGGTGTGATTCAAAAACCAAAAAAATTAAAATAAAATAAAATTTCAGATACAGAGAAATCCACTTACTAAAGGAGGTGATAGATTTATACATCAAAAACTGTAAGTTATTATTTAAAGAAATAAACACAAAGAAAGAAAAAAATACATGTTCATTAATAGGAAAAACCGATATTGTTAAAAATGACCTTCCTGGGGCCGGGTAGGTGGCGCTGGAGGTAAGGTGTCTGCCTTGCAAGCGCTAGCCAAGGAAGGACCGCGGTTCGATCCCCCGGCGTCCCATATGGTCCCCCCAAGCCAGGGGCGATTTCTGAGCACATAGCCAGGAGTAACCCCTGAGCGTCAAACGGGTGTGGCCCAAAAACCAAAAAAAAAAAAAAAATGACCTTCCTTTTCTACATCTTTATTTCTTTAATTAAGATTATTCTTTTTTAAAGAATACCCCCCTTCACCAGTGCAACATTCCCATCACCAATGTTCCCAATCTCCCTCCTCTCCCCACCCCTGCCTGTATTCGAGACAGGCATTCTACTTCTCTCACTCATTAACAATGTCACCACAGTTGTCAGTGTAGTTATTTCTCTAGCTGCACTCATTACTTTTTGTAGTGAGCTTCATATAATGGTCCTTTCAGCCCTCATATCTATTGTCCCTGGGCATTAAATTTTATTATAAAGCTATAGTCATTAAAACAGCATAGTATTGAAATAAAGACAGATGCTCAGTTCAGTGAAATATAATTGAGTATTTAAAGAATATTCCCAGACATATAATCAACTAATCTTTGATAAAGGGGCAAGAAATCCAAAATGGAGCAAGGAAAGCCTCTTCAACAAGTGGTGTTGGGACAACTGGTCAGCCACTTGCAAAAAGGCAAACTCAGATCTCCATTTGCACAAAGGTCAAATCCAAATGGGTTAAAGACCTTGATATCAGGCCCAAAACTATAAGGTATATAGAAGAACACATAGGTAAAACACCCCATAACATGGAGACTAAAGGCATTTTCAAAGAGAAAACAGCACTCTCCAAACATCTGGAAGCAAAGATAAACAAATAGGATTATATTAAGCTGAGAAGCTTCTGCATTTCAAAGGAAATAGTGCCTAGGATACAAAAGCCACCCACAGAATGGGGGAAACTATTCACCAATATTAGCCCAATAAGGGGCTAATATCAAAAATATAGAAGGCACTGAGAGAACTTGACAAGCAAAAAACATCTAACCCCATCAAAAAATGGGGAGAAGAAATGAATAGACACTTTCTCAAAGAAGAAATACAAATGGCTAAAAGGCACATGAAAAAACACTTCACATCACTAAACATCAGGGAGACGCAAATCAAAACAACAATGAGGTACCATCTCATGCCACAGAAACTGGCACACATCACAAAGAACAAGAACAATCAGTGCTGGTGGGGATGTGGAGAAAAAAGAACTCTCATTCTCTGCTGGTCGGAATGCCATCTAGTCCATTCTTTATGGAAAACAATATGGAGATTCCTCAAAATATTGGAAATTGAGTTTCCATATGATCCAGCTATACCACTCCTAGGAATATACCCTAGGAACACAAAAATACAATTCAAAAATCCCTTCCTCACACATATATTCATTGCAGCGCTATTTACAATAAAAATGACCTTCCTACTTAAAACATGTCACAGATTCAATACAATTGCTATCAAAAATTCTAGTGGAGTTCTTCAAGAACATAGGACAAATGCTACTAAAATTTTTATGTAATCTATTCTATAATAGCTAAAATAAGCACTGCAATTCTGAGAAGACAAAGAGGAGGACATTGCATTCTCAAATTTTAAACTATATTCTAAAGCTGCAGGAGCCAAATTGTATAAAACTAAAACAAAAGCAGCATCTCCATCCAGTGCAATAGAAGGAAGAATCCAGAAATAACCCTCCGATGTATAAGCGGTTGGAAACAAAGCAAGGCATATGACATAGAGTAAGGAATACTTCTTAAATAAATGATAAGTAAATAGAGCTTGGGGAATGTTAGGACACTTAGTTCAACCTCAGCATACAAAGGAAAAATTAGTTATTGAAATTGGGAAACTGCTTAGTGAAATGCAAAAACATGCCTTCACCATATATCTAACAAAGGACAAATCTCCAAGAGACATAAAACACTCCCAGAAGACAACAACCAATAAAAAATTGCATCCAAAAGTGGAAAGATGACAAACAAAATACTCCCTCAAAGAAAATATAAACCATGTCAACAGACATATGAAAAAGTGTTCAATCATCACAGATTAGCAGGGAAATGACATGGAAGCCACAATACCATCAGTTCCCCCCTCCAGGGAGAACTTCTGACATCCCAAAGTACAAAAAACAAACAGTGCTGGTGGGAAGGAGTAGAAAAGGAATCCTTTTAGTCAAACTAATTGAACTGACAACCTGGATGGAAAATAGTATGGAGAGTTCTCCAAAAATTAAAACTCCCACATGACCCAACAATTCCTCTCACTGGCCTATATCCCAGCAATACAAAAAGCATAATTTGAAAATGACCAGCACACAATGTTCAATTCCCGGCATCCTACATGGTCCCCTGAGCCTTGCCAGGAGTGAATATTGAGCACTGAGCCAGGAGTCAGCACTGAGAACTGCTGGATGTGGCCCTCAAAGCAAACAAAACAAACAAACAAAACTCCCAAGAAATTAACAAACAAAAAGAATCTGAGTGAAGCAGACATTCTCTAAGTTACCATGTCCCTCATGTTTCAGTAACAGCTCAGTGCTATTCATAGCACTTAAGGTCACTTCTGTCAGGCTAGGAAACATGTCTGTATTGATTCAAAAGCCAGGGAGTAGATGGGCCAAGAGTTAAGTGGGAGGAAAAGCACTGCTGGTATAGGGGGTGGGGCTAGTTCTACGTCTGACCCCTAGACCATAAGGCTTCCCCATGCATTATCAGACCAAGTACCAGATTAGCACCCTACCACTCAGCACTGTACCAAATCCAACACTGCTGAGGGGAGTAGAGTGAGGCTATTTTCAAGCAAAGGGCTAAAGAGATAGCACAGCAGTTAGGGCATTTGCCTTGCATGTGGCCAACCTAGGTTTGATCCTCAGTATCCCATATGGTCCCCTGAGCTCTAGGAGGAATAATTCATAAGTGCAGATCCAGGAGTAATCCCTGAGTAACACTGGGTGTGGCCAAATAAATTTAAAAATAAAAACTAGACATATTTGATTTTGATAAACTAGCTGATTGGTCCCAGATTGGGTTTGGAGAGATGGTCTGAAATAGCATCCTAGTAAGATGTCCTCAGTATCAAAGGTTTGTACTTACCAGCAGTGGCCATCAGAGCCTCTACTGGGCAACCTGGGATGCACTGCAGAACATGGCCCAGTATTTGAGCCCACCACTGGTGTCCCTAACACCCTTCCTGCCCCATGGGGCTGACCTGCTTACAGAAAAAGCAAAGATCTGGGCTGAAAAAATATTTTCCTGGTGGGACAAATCCAGCTCCTCTGGCCACATAGCTGCAGGTCCAGTTCCAAACTAAGAGAATGACCTCAGCAGTGAGGAGGGGGGCAACAACCGCGTCATTCAGGCACGCCCGCTGAAACCCATGGGAAGTCAACATGGGCCAACATCAGAAGGGAGACGAAGGGAAGACATCAGGGCTGAGGCAAGCAGGGGTTGCCATAGAAACCAGCCAGCCTCACTGCAGACTCTCCCCAGCTGGTGCAGGGACTGATGATGCCCAGCAGAGACATTGTCCCCAGAGCAAGGGAAACCTTCCAAATGGGCCCATTCCCAGGCCACAGCACAGAGGGGCTGATGTCCCTTTGCCACGCAGAGTCACGTCCACTTTGTTTTGTGCTAATGCCCCAAAGAGAAGGAAATTGATTCTCCTTTATTGCAGAAGAAATAACTGGAGTTAAGGGAGGAATAATGAACAGAAACCCTAAAACAGAGGGCAAGGAGGTTGGTGACCCAGTGGGAAGGTCTGGTTGGACAGATAGGACATATGGCTGGAACTTTAGGGTCTAGCTACTGAGGTCTTCCTCCATGCTTCTCAAACTTTCTATGATTGTAGCTTCCATCCCCCATTATCTGTTGTCTTTCAAGTTTCTTATCTCTTACTGACACCATTGTCCCCTAAGATCCTTTTGAAATATTGCGGGGCCTCACAGCAGAGCCATATGTCCCTGGTTGAAAAATGCTGCTCCAGGATAAATCTCTGGGTCATGCTTTTTTTTTCTGGTGCCATGTGACCTTGGGGCCTTCTGGATCATTCTTTCATATACTCCTTCATTCATTCCTTCTTCATTCCTGAATGAGAAATGTCAAGGATGCTGATGGAAAGAATCCAACCCATTAAATCACAAGACCTAACATTTCTATATTAATTCTTTTTGTTTGTTTGTTTGTAGGGCCATAAAATGCTCAAAGGTCATTCTTGGCTGTGTTCTCATTAATTACTCCTGGCAGTGCTCAGGGGACCATATGCGATGCTGGGAATTGAACTCAGGTCACTCTGTGTAAGGCATGCACCCTATGTGCTGTACTCTCACTCCAGCCCCTCTACTTCAATTCTGATGTTGAGTATATGTCTTTGTGAAAACTCTGCCAAGCTGTGGTAAGGCTTGATAGAAAGATCACAAGCCTCACAGTAATTAGGCTTGATAAACTGGTTATCATTGTAGGTTTGATAAACAAGATACAATAAACTCTGTGCATTGGCTTTCTCATTTGTAACATGGACACAGAAACAAAATATTATTTAGCACTTGTGTTTTCTTGCTTGGTATTGACTTACATTTCTGCCATTCCCCTACAGTGAGAGCTTTTGGCATATCGAGGCCAATCTCAGTTCATTTTGATGAACACTCACAGAGCAGAAAACCTCCCCGTTCCTGATACTAATGGCAATGGAATGAAGAAATAACAAGGTGCCTTCACATGTTTCCATTTTCTCTCACAAATCAACTATATCTAATAACTGGTATTGTGTTAAATTATTTAATTTGTCCGAATCACTATGCTGATGGGATACCTTGATAAATATCAACTCATGTAATCCTTACAACAATTCTTTGAGACAGGTACCAGCATCATCCTTTTCTGGACCCTGGTCAACCTATACCTAACAAGGAAAAATTTATTCAGCCATGTCACCTCCCTAGCCAGTGCTCTTAACTAGCTGCTACTTTTAACAGGTACATCTAGTGTCTATGAAGAACCCACGAGAGTGGTAGGTTCAGAGGAGGGCAGTCCTTGGGACATCTTAAACATGAGAAAGGTGGGCCCGGAGAGATAGCACAGCAGCGTTTGCCTTGCAAGCAGCCGATCAGGACCAAAGGTGGTTGGTTCAAATCCCGGTGTCCCATATGGTCTCCCGTGCCTGCCAGGAGCTACTTCTGAGCAGACAGCCAGGAGTAATCCCTGAGCACCGCCGGGTGTGACCCAAAAACCAAAAAAAAAAAAACAAAACAAAACAAAAAAAAAACATGAGAAAGGTTTGGATACTGAGTGCATGGAGAAGGAGGAGGAAGAAAATGAAAAGGAGGATGAGTAGAAGAAGGAAGTGTAGAAGGAAAAGGAGGAGGAGAAGGAAGAGAGAGGACAGAGTACTGGAAAAGGACAAGGGTGGATGACTGTTAATCCTAACCATCTGCAACATGAATTTGGGCTTAAGGTCCTGGAAAGCCTTTGATTCTTTCTGAACCGAAGGGGAACTAAAGTGATGAAGATTGGAGATAAAAATTCACCTGGCCATAGCATCCAAGACCAGGGAGCTGGGAGAGACATGGAAAGTGATGCAGTGGCTATTGCCATGGATGAAAGAGGACGTTGCAGCACTTAAACCAGGGACAGGATACTCCAGGGAAGAGCGATGAACTTGATCCCATGAAACTTGGGTACTTGAAGGTAAGGGAACTAAAGTGATGAAGACTGGAGATAAAAATTCACCTGGCCTCAGCATCCAAGGCCAGGGAACTGGGAGAGACATGGAGAGTGACGCAGAGGCTGTTGCCATGGATGAAATAGGAAGTTGCAGCACTTAAACAAGGGACAGGAGACTCCAGGGCACGGAGATGGACTTGATCCCATGGAACTTGGGTACTTAAAGGTAAGAGGACCAGGACCTGGCAGTAGGCACTGGGCACTTTCTTGGCCACCCAGAAGCACCAGTTATGAGAGAAAGTAAATCATGGCTCTCTTGGACATGACTTGGAAATGCAGTTAAGCATTTCCCAGTTGAATGTGGAGGGTGAAAGCAGCCAAGAGACTGAATTCAGTCCCTGCAAAGAATCCCAGCAATCTCCAATATAAAAGAGAGCCTGGCACAGTCAATTGGAGTCCAGTCTGTTCCATTATCCTATAAGTAACAGCCCTAGAATCTAAGTTCAGCCAGGGTCTTAAGGCTTTTATTCCAATTAATAATTAATTAAAATGAATGAAAATTTATTCCAATTTTATTCCAATTCTTGTTATTCCAGGAGGAAGGAGCAAGAAATGAGAGATGCACAAGGCATTGGGGAGACATTTATAGGCCAAGCAGGCAATTTGTCAACTCTTTTCCAAGATCTATCAATTGTCTTAAATTCCTCTGTCTAGTCCCAGTTCTACACTGATACTGGAAAAGGATTCAGTCTATTTGTCCTCAGCACAAAACAGTTGCCAGAGCTTGGGTACAAGAGATCTACCCATTAAACTGGCATGGATAACTCAGCTTTGACAAAAACTCCAGTTTTACTTGGTATTTATCCATCACTGGTGAAACTTTGGAATTCCATTTTCAACGTGATGGAGACAATAAAAATCCTAGCCAACTTTTATGGCTCCTAGGATGACGCTGAAGATGCCAGCCCAGCTCCCCACCTGCAACTCATGTTGCCTTTGAAATTCAAGTCAGGCCAGAGAACTGCTTTTGGTCAGAGGCAAACTGTATTTATTGGTGTAAGCCCAGCCAGGAAGATGTGAGCATGAATACCTAAAGCGATAAAGCACTGGTGGAGAAAGCAAGAGGCAGCAGAAGGTGAGGCTTCTGAAGCATGACAAATTGGTGATGCATACATCACCCTATAAATCTTTTTTACTGAGCTGTGGAAATATGGGGTGCAGAAATTTGGAGAGTAGTACCCAAAGAATGGCCAAATGGATATATATGCTTTATACTCAAGGAGTTTTGAGAGAGGGTCTGACATATAGGAACATTACATTTGTGATTCTATTGGTAGTGGTACCAGGACTTTGAAAGCCTCCACCACTTCCCCAAGGATTAAAGTCTGAAAGAGACAAAGCTGAAGTCATCCTTCCATATGGAAAAAGGGGAAAATGAAGGAAGCAAAAGGATGCATTGACACCGTGGAGCAACAAGCTTTCTGTTTACCCCAGATCTGACTTCCAGAGCTGGACACAAAGAGAGAGCAAGGGGCTTCTTCTCAAGACATTTCTCAGCATGCTATGTGCATAATCACCTCCATGTGATCACTTATAAAGAAAATTTATGGGGACATAATCTAGAACAAAAACAGTCAGAGCATTGTAAGGCACAGATCACACTGGGAGGGCCAATATTCAAGCCAGTGCCCAGGACAGATATTGCTAATCAATTATAGCATTCTTCTGAGATCCATATAGTTCTTGTTCAAGTCTGAGTCTTGAAGCTTGAGAAAAATGTTCTCATTAAATAGTACTATGGTTAGTTCAACGCAGGCCAGAAGAGGAAACTTATCTACTGGGCCTGGATTAGATCTCTTCTAATCCCCTCCATTCCATTTTGCTGCACATGTGTATTCTCATGACAGATGCCCTTGAATAAGTTCTATTTCTCTTTTCTTTCCTCCTTGACCTTTCATCTAGGTCTTAAGAGCCAAGCCTTGAAATCCTCATCTGAAGATCAAGAAATTGCATTGTGCTTTTTCCTTTTGAGCCTCTTCCCTTTTTATTCTTCTACCCACCTCTTAAGGATTTGGTGTCTCCCCAGCCCCCTGTAGAATTTCTTCCAGATGGTGGAGTCTATCTCTTTCCAAATGCTTTGGGATCATGAAAGAGAAGACAGCCTGGGGAGTTCAAATACATTTCAATATTGCCTTCAGTTCTTTTGAAAATTATTAAGCAACCCATCATTAAAAATTTAGATTGCCTCTGAATCCCTAGCATAAACAATTCACTGGTGAATGGCAAGATGTTTCTCTTGAATGTACACAAAATTATCTATTAGGAAAAGAGATTGTTTTTCATGTCCCTTTGCTTCTCTCAAATATACATCCTATGGCAAAAGGATTAGGAATCGTGCTCTGATAAAATCAATGGAAGAACTAATTAGCACTCACCAGAGGCTATTCTGGGACCAGGTTAAATAGAAGAGAATCTGGTCACTGATTGAGTTCTATTCTCTCTAGATCTCTCCATCATGAGCTGGGGAAGAAGAATTAGATTTTTGAGGGATGGAGGGTAATTGAGTGAATTGCCTGTACAATGTTTGCTGGATATAACTCTGAGCCCCTAGCATAGTCATTCCCTCTGGGTCAGAGCACCATGGAAACCAGCTCTAATGTGAAACTTTCTGATGAACAACCAGATGAACCCACTGGCTTGCTATAGGCGTACAGTTAGAGGAATAACCATGTTTGGTGATTTAGCACCTAGACAACAAATACAGTGTCTGGGGCCAAAGCAATAGCACAGTGGAGAGGGTGCTTGCCTTGTATGCAGCAGACCCAGGTTGGTTCCCTGGTATCCAATATGGTCCCCTTCACCACCAGGAGTAATTCTTGAGTGCAAAGCGAGGAGTATCCCCTGAGCTTTACTGGGTGTGGCACCACACAAATGGAAACATTGCATTTGTGATCAGAGCTAGGGCTCTGAAATGAGAAGAGAAAATGGGCTTTTCCAGAGAAAGGGAGGGGATAGTTTTTCTAGCTATTTTGATTTAATTTGTTTGGGGCCCAAACCCCTGGTTCTCAGCACTATGCCGTGCTCAGGGGTGACTCCTCAAAATGCTCAGGAGGCCACAGGTTGTCTCTGAGACTCAAACCAGTATCAAAGCTTCCACAGCCATGCAAGGCAAGTACCATCCCTCTTGTATGCCTGGGAAGCCCATGGTCTCACTGTCCCACCCTCCACACTGGACAGGTGAGGAGGAAAGGAGGGAGCAACTGAACAGGTGCCTGGCATAGTATCCAGAATACAAGTGTACACGAACATCTTCTTCTCTGCTGCTAGATTGATATAAAAGGATGAAGAATAAAGTGGGGCTGCAAGGAAGCAGGTACCCACAGACTGTTGCTCCCCTCCTTTGTCCTGTAGAGACCACAGGTTACAGGCTTCTGGTTACAGGCTCCATCAGAGCTGGGTTCATGACAAAACTTGTCCAGGAAAAATGGTTGACACTCAGCTCTTTTCTCTTGAGGGAATCTCCAGTCCATCCCCGTCCCCACACTCTGGGTCTCCTCAAAAACTCATGCTCCCAGCAAGGAGGGTGCACAGTATTCCCCAATACTGGCCAACACTCTGTTTCTGAACAGGTCCAAGGGGGCCAATAAATGGACACTCAAGCCCATGGTCCTGGGGGAGCCAGTTCCTTCCTGCGGGTCTCCAGAGCCCAGACAAAGCAACTCCTTGGAACAATAGCTTTGCTTGGTAGGAAGTTCTTGTCCACTCTGGGCTTAATCCAGGGTTGGAAACCAAAGGGGAGAGTATGCCCTACCTGGATAGACATGGACTCACACATAAGGAGAGAGGCCTAGTCCTCAGGTGTGGGGGTTTCCAACACCACACCTTCCTAGGGTCAGTATGGGTCACAAGGCTTGGGGGGCCTTAGTACTGAGAAGCTATGATTTGTGATTTGGCCTCTATTTCAAGCTATTTTTATTTCAGGGAAAACAGGGGTGAGAGATGGGAGTTGGTATAGAAAGGAGTCTCAATCTTTTTCAGTGAAGTCCTCTCCTTTCCCTTATGATCACCCCACACACTGGATTTCCAATCCCAGCTGAGTGGTTCTGAAGCAGAGTTGCTTCATGAAATAATCCAAACCAGGCTGAGGGTGAAAGATGTGTAATCTGGCTATCTTCTACCTAGTATCAAGCACAAATTGCCTGCCAGAACTGTCATTTATATTGAGTACAGAGAGCATCCCAGGTCGGGGAGTAAAGACAGAGTAAGTAAGAAGAGATAACTCAGGCTATCCTGAGCCAGTCCTGCCCAGATTTACATGTAAGACAATCTCTGTTTTGAGGTAAAACCAAGTTGTAAACAAACAAACACCAAGGAACCAGGGATGGTCTTTGGGGTAAAACAATGTTTAATTGAACAAGTCACTCTTAGAAACTGCTCATAAGAGCAGAACAATAAAAAGAGGAGGAGAAGAAAGAGTAGAGAAAGAAGAGGAGAAAAAGGTCGAGGAGGAGAAGGGGGAGGAAAAGAAAAGAGGAAGAAGAGGAGGAGGTATGAGGTGAGATTTCAGCTTCTGTTAGAGCATTCTGGGAGGAGGACAAAGAAGATAGGGATGCTCCAAAGTTCTTTGTTTACTCCTAGATTTTACACAAGTGAAGGGAAGCCACCAGTGGCTACACTGGTCTTCAGGCAAGTGAACACACAAGACTACCCGGGGTGTGTCTACCCAGGAAGACACAGAGAGTTGAACAGTAACCCTCACCGCCTATGAAAAAAAAACATTGCCTTACCCCCGTAAATCAGTCCCCCAGCTTGCTCAGACAAGCCCCAAGCCCCAGCTTTCTACCACCTTCTCCGCAGTACCAGGCCTACCACTTGAGCAGAAAAGATACTGGGTGCTTAAGAACTTGGGCACCTTTAATTGAGTTTTCAAGTGTCCTAATTCCTTCAGGCAAGGCCACACACTAACTTTGTCCTACTTCCAGCAATCACTGGAGAACAAGTTTGCTTCCCACAATAAAAATTTTAAGCCAAATTGTAGATTGCCTGCTGTCGCTACTTCCCAAAAGTTGCTGTTTTTCTGGGGAAAAATTTAAACAAAGCTTTTCTGGATCTGCATCCTAAAAGTGGGGCTTCTAGTGCACCCAACTGAGATGTTTGGGACTGGTAGGCTGCTTCAGTCTGCCTCCTCCTAAGCATAGCTCTGTAAATTAAACTTGGAGCATTCACTTATGGTCCCATGTGACTCTCCCAGCAGTGCTCCCCAGCCATGATAAAGGCTGGAGACTGACTTTGTCATCATTATCTCTATTTCTGAGTCTCCCTACCAAGAAGAATTTCTTGCGGCTAAAATATTCACTCTAATGAGACTATCAGCCACCAAGCCAACAGGGACCATTAAAACATCAACATCCTTGGAAAAGCTTGGGGAAAGATCTCACTGGTCCAAGATATGGTGTATGTGGTTCATGATGCCCATCCATGATAAGGTGTATCCAGGCATTCTAATCACATCCCTAGATACCCCTGAGCATTATATCACTGGGCCCAAGCACTGAGCATACTAGCCTGGTCGAGCAGTAACGTCGGCATTGTTAACCCCAGGTCCCATAAGCACTGCTAAGAAGGTCAGACACAAACACATATACATATTCCATTTGCTACAAATTCTTCAACAATACTAAATTTCATTGGTTGGGAGGGAAAGAAGTGAAAGAGGGAGAGGGAGAGAGGGAGGGAGGGAGGGAGGGAGGGAGGGAGGGAGGGAGGGAGGGAGGGAGGAAGGAAGGAAGGAAGGAAGGAAGGAAGGAAGGAAGGAAGGAAGGAAGGAAGGAAGGAAGGAAGGAAGGAAGGAAGGAAGGAAGGAAGGAAGGAAGGAAGGAAGGAAGGAAGGAAGGAAGGAAGGAAGAAAGAAAGAAAGAAAGAAAGAAAGAAAGAAAGAAAGAAAGAAAGAAAGAAAGAAAGAAAGAAAGAAAGAAAGAAAGAAAGAAAGAAAGAAAGAAAGAAAGAAAGAAAGAAAGAAAGAAAGAAAGAAAGAAAGAAAGAAAGAAATTTGTGCCACCCAAAAGCACTGTCAAAAAATGCACTCGTAACAGTGAATGATTTGCAGGTTTTGCTAAAAGACTAAATGATGGCCATGGCCTTGAGCAGAGCCTGGCCTCTAGTAGGTGAAATAGAAACCCTTGAAGCTGCAGGTGAGAGGCTTAGAGGATCCTTGACATGCAGTTGAATTTGTACCTTCTCCATTGGCTCCAGCACCTCACTCCTACATCTCCCAGTGCAGTGTGCTCCCTGGGCCAAAGGCTGCTGACGTGGCCTCTGAACTCAGGCCAGTCTCCGACACCCTCTCCCCACCCAAGGAGGAGAGAACATGGAGGTGGGGCATGTATTTGACCCCTTTCCACTTGTCACCAGCTAAGGCATTGCCTGTGACACACAAGTCTACAATGCACAGCTCCTAGGTAGGGCCCAGCCTACCCTGTGGCCCCTGGCCAGTTCTGGAAGGGTCTATGATGTGAGAATTTCCTGGATGGCTTCATGATGGTGAGTCAGGTTGGCACAAAACAGCTTCAGAAATGACTAAGCCTGAATTGTGTCCATGCAGCAAGTGTTTCTTGTTGGCTGTTCTCAGGCCAGTGCCTACCCAGAAGACCATGCCAGGGTACAGGGTCAACGCTACATCACATCTCACTCCAGCATTTGGGAGGAGGGCTGAGACTGCTCGAACTTGGCTGCAGGAAAAGGATTTTACTCTCCAATTCCTTGCCCTGCTCAAGCCCTAGATCACTGCTTCCACAGCCAGGTGAGGGGGCTCATAGGACAGGTACAAAAATAATATCAGCTAATGTTCAGCAAACTCTAAGCGTAAGAGGTGTGAATCTACATGTTTTCCATACATTGATGCAACTTTGTTGACCAAGAACTATGATCATCCCCAACAGAACAGAGTGGGAAACAAAGGCACTGACAAAGCTACTCCCCAAGGTAATAGCCTGAGTGGACTCAGAATGAATGAAGTGGCTGATTCCAGCCCACTCACACCTGCACCATGCAGATGGCTTCCTGGGTCAAAGTCATGTGTCTTCCCCTCAAGGAAGCACATCCCCTAGAGTACCAGGGGTGAAGGAGCTATAGATTTGGTGACAATCATATAAGAAAAAGACATTTGGAGAAAGAGAACTACAGGACAGAGAAGCCACATACCCTTAATGAGGGATTAGCCAAAGGGTAGGGTCCCTGCCTCCTGATCTCTCAGAGACACTGGACTGAGAGCCAGAGGGAAGATTTACTCTGGCAATGCAGGTCCTGAAGGGCACAGCCTGACTCATGGGGTACCAGTACTCTGGGAACTCCACTCCATGAGATGTGCCAGAAAAGGGAAGAAAGTACATGTGCTGGAGAGATGCAGAAACAGGTAGATACAAACTAATGAGTAGATGGAGAGGAATGATGGAGAGAGACAGATGTGATAGATGGACAGATATAAAAGGATGGAAGTACAGAGGGATGGAGAGATAGACAATGGGCAGATATGATGAATGGGCAGATACAGAAGAGTGGATGGATATAGATGGATGGACAGATATAAGTGATGGATAGATTATAGATGAGGCACAGATATAGAGGGGTGGATGGCTATAGATATAGAGATAGATGGATATAAATGGATGATTGGGCATAGATGGATGGATATATATAGAGGGATGGAAAAATGGACAGATGAGGCATTAAAGACAACAAGGCTCCCAGTTTTTCTCTCCCTCTCTCATTCTCTTTCTCTCTCTCTCTCTCTCTCTCACACACACACACACACACACACACACACACACACGCGCGCGCGCGCGCGCGCGCGCACGCGCACATACACACAGAATACCCAAGAATAAAGGGACACCATTAACATGAGCACTTGTTGCAGAGCCCACAAGTCACAATGAGTGCAATGAGTGTCCCGTATTTGATTGCATGGACGTTCTGTAACACACGACTGGTCTTACAGATGTTAGTGCCTTGCTTTGTTGGTTTCTACTAAACCAACAAGATTGATTCTAATTGAAATGTATAGTTCATATATATATTTCCTTTAGTGTCCTGGGGGAGAAGAAGGAAATAGTCCAGTTTATGTCTGTTTCCTGTTCACAGGAAATGCTACCCAGATGAGGCTTGTAGGCAATAGAAGACATGCTAGTTTCTTTCTCACAGAGTCGTGCATCTTTTTAGTTCTGGGATGAGATGTGTATGTTTTCTGGAGTGATGCTTAAAGATAGAGCATGTGAATCCAGGGGAAAGAATTAGAAAGGGGGGGCCCGGAGAGATAGCACAGCAGTGTTTGCCTTGCAAGCAGCCGATCCAGGACCAAAGGTGGTTGGTTCGAATCCCGGTGTCCCATATGGTCCCCCGTGCCTGCCAGGAGCTATTTCTGAGCAGACAGCCAGGAGTAACCCCTGAGCATCGCCGGGTGTGGCCCAAAAACAAACAAAAAAAAAAAAGTATTAGAAAGGGGATCTCAGGTTATTTTCTTTCTTTCTTTTTTTTTTCAGGTTACTTTCTTGGCAAAAGATATGAACAATGGATTGGCAAGATCAGTCTTGGAAGAGCAGCATGGATTGGGTGCAAGGGCTGTGATGGGCCTAGTTCTCACTGCCCCGACCTTGTAGCGAGGCCACATGTGTCCATGGGACATCACTGTCTCAGTAGTTTAGTCACTCTGAGACCAAGGAGAAATGAGTCTGACTATTCTGAACCCAAGTGCTATGTAGATTTGGGAGTGTATAAGCATATACCTGGATTTGTCATGGACTATGTTCTTCTGTAGTTGTTACCTGTTAATTATACCTTATCTTACCTAAAACAAAGATCATCTCTGGTTCCTTTTTTATGTTTGTTTACAACTTGGATTTACCCCAAAACAGAGATTGTCTTACTTGTAAACCTGGATGGGACTGGCTCAGGATAGCTTGAGCTATCTTTTCTTAGTGCCCCATGCAGGAATGGTCTGTTTTTGTTTGTTTTTGTTTTTGTGGTTTTTGGTTTTTGGGTCACACCCGGCAAATCTCAGGGGTTACTCCTGGCTCTATGCTCAGAAATTGCTCCTGGCAGGCTCGGGGGACCATATGGGATGTCAGGATTCGAACCATAGCCCTTCTGCATGCAAGGAAAACACCTTACCTCCATGCTATCTTTCCGGCCCAAGGGGTCTGTACTCAATAAAAATGGCTGCCCTGGCAGGCAGCTGGCTCTCCATAGGAGGTAGAAGACTACCAGAGTACCCTTACTTCCATATTTCACCCTCAGCCTGGTTTGGATTATTTCATGCATGACCCTGATTCAGACTTGTTCACCTGAGGTTGGAGATATGATGCATGGGGTGATTTTACAGTTACCTGAGGAAAATTCTCCCCTCACCTCTCTGCCTGACCCTCTCTTACCATTGAAATACAGAGATGAGCTAGACCAGGAGTTACAGTATCAGCTAACAGTATCTCAGGGAGCAAACCTGGACCTTACATAATTTTGTCAATAAAGTTTTACTTTATTATTATCACATCTACTTATGCTCGGCGATCAGTTTTCAACTCTAAAAGTGTTATTGTTGTTGGAATCAGGTCCCTATGTCAGCAATGCCTAAAATATTGACCATCTTGCTCCTTAAAATAGCTCCACCCTGACTCAGACTATTCCCATATGTTGAGTTTGGCTTGTGAGTCCATAAAATTCACTAAAATATTTAGAAGTCTCCAACATGCTTCTGAGTGCTTTTAGTTAGATTAGACCGGTTTATTCAGGAAGGTTTTACTGGAGTCTCCAAATGACATGTGCCAGAGAAGCTCACACAGCAGAGAGAGGCTGTCAGCAAGAAGGGCAAAAGTGAGAGAGACAGGGAGATGCCGGCCGGGGTGGGAATTGGTAGAATGGAAACTCTGACTCTGATTTCCATGGGCTGCCAACTTGGCTCCAAGCAGCCGGACCAAATAAGAATCACAATCCCTTTCCCAATTTAGTGTTCACTGCGGGCTCACCAGTAGGTCACGGCCATCCCCTGCACAAGGATCCATTTATTCCATGTCTGGGCCTGACACAGCTAGTAGAAGCCAAGGTGAACCAAATGCCCAAACACCCAAACACTAGGGGGCAGCCATGGGTTAACGACTGCTATCCCTCCCCAAAACTGCCCCTCAGTGTGGGCTAACTCCAAATCCCAAAGTGATAACGATGGGCAATTCTTCCAGAATGTTCCAGAAATAAGCAAGAAATCAGAATCAAGAAAACAAGTCATTTTAACAGCAACAACATTACCCCCAAAAGGTGAAAGTACCAGTAACTCTCACTAGCCCAGTCTTGCTTCACTCTAGAACCGTTAGCCAGGAATTCTGAATGAAGAATCAGCTGAGCCTTGTTGTCTAGGGGGAGCTGAACCTGAGGGATGAAACGAGGGACAGCCCAACATGCTTCTGTTGCTTGAAGAGCAAACTCCAGGTGTTGACTCTACAAAAGGCCCAGAGAGCCATGAGCTCATCTAGCATACTTTACAGAAAGCTCTACAGGTTCTCACGTTGGCTGCTATAAATAATTCATGCCCTGTGCTCACAGCCTCCTGCCCAGGACCTCAAGACAGCCCGATATACACAAGAAAGAGGTAGAGACTGAACAATAGGCAGAAAAAAGCCAGGAGAGTCCCCCACAGAAAAAGAGGTTACTCTGGGAGATTCAGCCAGGTTACAACTCTCTGGGCCAAGCCTGCCCCAACTGGGCCTAACTCCAGATGTGAGATCCTCCCCATGTCACCAGGGGACTGAGGAACTTAAGGCCCCAGAGGCAGAGGTCAGGCTCCTGAGTCACAGGGAAAAAGGAAAAATGCATTAAAAATTGACAAGGGAAACTGTACAGCCAGGAGCTCAGACTCCAGCAAATCCCACTGTTGTAAGGACAAATGCTGAGACAACTCAGAGCCAGCACAGGCAGAAGCCAATGATTGCTCCTGTGCTCTGGGAATCAAGGAGAAATCAGTTCCTTGCTCAGAACAAAGGCCACACTGTTCCCTGAAGAACACTTGGTGTTCAAAGGACCACCTGGAGCTACCAGGGGTCCTGCTCACTCTCTGTGCAAGGCATAGGCTGGAGGGAACTGCCCAAGCAGGACTTCCTCTGCCATCCCCAGAACACAGCCTGGCATCATGCAAGTGGCAGATGAGGAGAGCAGCACTGACCAGACTGCATGGGTACAACCAAATATGTAAAGAACCAGGCCAAGAAACCTCCAGGCCTCACTGGCTCAAGCCAAAATGTCATGGCCCAAGCAACAGCCAGCCACAACTTGGAGATGCAGAGCCATTGTTTGAAACTGAGAAGCAATGAAGCAGACCAAGTGCAGGTGAGTGGCCTGGAGATGTGCAGGTACCAGCCTGACCCTGTCACTCTGGGTAGCACAATCTTTGGTCTCGTTGCTGCTCTTGTCCCTGTACCAGAGCTTCCTCCACAAAGCTGAGAAGCACCAGCTGCCCTGATCTCGCTTCTTCTCCAAGGTTACCAAGGTCTTTGTCTGAGTACACATATGTGTCCGCACAAGTTGGGAACAGAGGAACTTCTCTGAATTTACCTCAGCAACCATTGTCAGTGAGGCTTTGACCCACATTGATGGTCCTTCCTCAAACCATCATCAGCTGACATCTGCCTCTTCTCCATGGCTAAAAGAAGCTGTGCAAAATCATGAACCAACAAACACACCACCCCCTTATGAATAGCCAAGCTACCCAAGGGAGGAGGGTGCAGAGCACTCACCAGGACTCTGCCTGTCAGGGTCTGGGCAGAGATCATCACGCCCGCCCAGTCCTTCACTGATGTCATCCAGCCGACCTCAGCTGCCACTGCTTCCTCCTTTTCGTCCACGGGCTTGAGTGTCCCATCTGCCTGACTGGAGCCATTGCTGATCTTCTGGGCCTCCTGGCAACAGAAAGAACCAGCATTAAACATGGGAGCAATGGTGCTTAAAAACACAGCCACCCCCTCCCAGGAACCCCAGGCTAAAACCGCCCCACCAGAGGTTATAAGGAAGAGACTCAAGGAGGAGTGGAGAAGAAAAAGGAGGAGGGGAGGAGAAGGCAGAAGAGTATGAAAAAGAAAAGAAGAAAGAATACTCTATGACCTAGGTACCTACTGCTGTATATCCAAAGGACACAGAAAGAGACTCAAAGAGCTACCCTCATCCCATGTTCACTGCATGATTCATAAAAGTCAGAGTTGAAATAACCAGGGCCAGAACCATGGCACTTCAGGAAGGACATTTGCCTTGCACATAGCCTACCCAGGTTCAGGGATTCCTGAATACAGAGCCAGGAGTAACCCCTGAGCACTGCTGGGTGTGATCCAATCACCCCCCTCCCAACACATATACACACAAAACAACAGCAGCAAAGAGTTTAAATTACCCAAGTGCCCCTTGGTGAATAAAGATAAAACACAGGGGTTGCAGAGAAAGCACAGAAATCCAGGGCATACACAGTGCAGTAGTGGAACCCTACTTCAACTCCTAGCTCCCTAGGAATCCTCCATGCACTCCTAGGGAGCTGTAACCAGGTGTGGCCCTTATGGAACTTTATGGAACCACAGGGTCCACATAGCACTGAATCCGTCGCCCCTATGCTGAACCACCAGCTCTGTCAGCCAAAGAACCTTTGCATTGGCCCTCAGAATCTCTGAGTTTGCTTGGGAGCACCCTTCCCACCCCCAAAAAAATGTGGTGTGTCTCTGTCTATACACACATGCACACATGGATAATTGAGCTATGAAAGTATGAAGTAAGATCCTACGGCCACATAAATAGCTCTGGGATTGGGTGTTGAGTGAAGCATATGAGATAGAGACATGTGTCATCATTTCCTTAAAAGAACGACCCATCTCCCTCTCTCAGCCAAGGTAAGTACAAAGGAACCAACGGGCCCTGCCTGCATGAAAGGGGACTAAACAACTGGTCAACCAGTTCATCCCTCCCACCCCCCAAAATATCAATTGGTCCAGGAATGGTATGTGATTGGTGGCAACTGGATCCTACTCCAGTCTAAACCTTTTCCTCAAAAGCACAGAAAAGGCAGCATAGCCCTGAGCCTGGAGCCACCACAAAGAACAGTGGGAGTAACAGGTCCCCAGTGGCATCATTTGAATGCCTGGATCCAGCTGTGCCTGAAACCCACACCAGACCTTTTCCATTATAATAAATGATCAATTCTCCTTGGTGCCATAAGATATGCCAGTGAGAACAAGGTTGACCTCATAGACAACCACAGGGGACCCTAAAATGTACATTTTTGCACACAATGTGCTTCCCAACTGGAATAATTCCCCCCAACCGAGGGTCACAGCTTCCTCACTCAGTGCCTTTAAGACTTTACCCAAATTTTCCCTTTTCTAAAAAGCCTCTTAAAGTGCAGCTCTGCCCTATGACAGCTTCCCCTTCTTGCCTTATTTCTCTCCGTCATGCTTAAAACATCTAAAACACTCTGTAATTAACTTCCTGATTTCATTTGCAGTCTTCTTCTCTTCATGACTGCAGCCCAAGTGTCTGACAGAGTCACTGGGACAGAGTTGGCTAAGAAACCTGAGTAGATTCATCAAAAAATGACTGTGCCCCTTGGTGATGGCTGGCTGTTGCCAAATAAATCACAGGACAGGCAGAATAACAGAAAATTTCAAAGTAACATAATTTTTTTTGTTTTGTTTTATGGGCCACACCCAGTGGTACTCAGGAATTACTGCTGGCTATGAGCTCAGAAATCACTTCTGGCAGGCTCAGGAGACCTTATGGGATTCTGAGCAACGAGTCAGCTGAATGCAACGCAACAAGCACTTGACCCACTGTATTATCACTTTAATCCCTCAAAAAAAAAAAACTATTTTAGCAACTATATCCAAACAATACACAGGACACATTCATACTAAAAACATAAAATATCCTTTAGTAATATTAGTGATCATGCCTCTAGGCCCCTCCTCAAGTCTCCAATGAGATTATGCTGCAAACAGATGTTTCCAGAGACACGATTTATGGCCACAGCATCAAGCTCTAGAATTCAGGTCCAGAGCAGGCAGCCATTAGACCTGGTAGAGACTGGAAGGATGAAAGAGAGAAAAGGCAACAGTGAAGCCATTTGATTGCCTGCAGGAATGGGACATACATTAGGAGACACTGAGTCAGTCACGTCTCTCACTCTCTTAGGATACTCTAGGAAGGCTGGACATGCTCTCTGGCTTGTGCCTTACCCCTCCCACCCACCTCAGGCACATAGAAGCTCTGTTTTGATCTCTGAGGGCCCAGGAGCTGCTGGAGTCCCTCCAGTCTGAGGAGAGGCATGGGAGGGCTGGGAGGAGGGCAGGTTTGGGGGCTGCCTGCTGCTATCTCTGGAAACTGCCCCTAAGGCCAATCCTTGGTCTGTGGGGACCCAGACCTCTGCCTCATAGCCACAGAACAGGCCAGAAGCCAAGGGTGGCTGCATTTGGAAGGTGGAGAATTAACATCTGCAACCCTTTAGGGCTTCCATGCCAGGGGCCAACCATACCAGCACTAATTCATACCCAGAAGCACCACTACCCACTGACCCCATGAGCCCCATTGGGCTCTGCTATGTCTGGAGCCTCAACAGATCTGCAGCAATTTTCAAATTTGGGGATCATCAGGATTGATACAACCCAGGCCTGAGTCCCACTGCAAACCTGCATAGCTCAGAGCATCCCTCCCCTCTAGTACTGATACTGTGAACCTTCATCCTCTGCTCCAAAGGTGGGCTTAGCCCATTTGAATCCCCCCACACCTGATCTGAAAATGACTCTGAGATCAAACCCTCCAGGCCCAGATCAAACCCTCCAGGTCGGGATCAAATCCTCCAGGGTCGGATCAAACAATCCATGCAGTGAACTGTCCACTTTGCTCAAAGCTCGAGAACATGAGAAGGGTGAACAAAGAAGAGATCTGGGAACTGTGGGATGTTTTCTGGGGGCTGAAGGGGCAGCCCTCAAGTTCTAGACTATCAGGCTTCATACCCAGCAGCAGCAGCAGGGCATGACAGAGGACAACCAGCAGGGAAAGGGCTGGAGGCAAGAAAGCCCCAAGGCCCTGGTGCATCAATAATTCATGGCACATGCAGGCCATGGCAGATGTTGCTAGCAGCCCTTCCTTCCTTCCCTATTGTTTTATGAGGCCATCATTATTCTAAGCCCTGGATGGGGGGGCTCAGGCAGGCACAGGACAGTGGTAGAAGCTGCAGAACTGAGATGTCACTTCCTGTCCTTGGCATTAAAAAACCAGGATGGAACAAGCTCAGCCCAGGCCTGCAGGGTCTTTCTGAGAACCACTCAGGGCCAATGCCAGCTCTCCTGGATGGTCGGAGACCAGACTGTTTAGTCATCTAAAGCCTCAGGGTGACCCATCTGGTGACCAGCAGGGGTGGAAACAGCCCTGAATGCACAAGCAGGACACTTGGGGCAGGGATTCAGGGCTCAGATCCCCCTGTGACTTCATGATCCTTAGGAGGCTGAGATGGATAAATTCTTCCAATGGCCGTGCAGACACTTGTCAGTCGGGGTCGAACAGGGGCCAGGAGGGCCTAGAGTCCCCACAGTTCCCTACCAACACCCCCTCCAAATGTTCCAAGTCTGTCTGGGACTGAAAAACATTACAGCTGAATGGAAACTGGGCCTTCGTTTCCCATCTGAGGGCCTGAGCTGACAGAATATTCCAGAACCACACCTATGTCCATCTCTCTTGGTTGACTTCTCCCTTCTCCTATTCAACAGCACCAACAGCATAGTGTCACTCTGAGGCCTTTGTCACCTGATAGAATATTCATCTGTGTGAAAGGACACCCCACCCTGACCATGCCCATAGAGGGGCCTTCCAGCAGGTACAGGTACCCCTCGGGGACATGCACCACTATCAACAACCTTCTTGAAGCTGTAAGGAGGTAGGTAGGGAGGTAGGTAGGTAGGGAGGTAGGTAGGGAGGGAGGGAGGGAGGGAGGGAGGGAGGGAGGGAGGAAGGAAGGAAGGAAGGAAGGAAGGAAGGAAGGAAGGAGGGAGGGAGGGAGGGAGGGAGGGAGGGAGGGAGGGAGGGAGGGAGGGAGGGAGGGAGGGAGGGAGGGAGGGAGGGAGGGAGGGAGGGAGGAGGAGGAAGGAAGGAAGGAAGGAAGGAAGGAAGGAAGGAAGGAAGGAAGGAAGGAAGGAAGGAAGGAAGGAAGGAAGGAAGGAAGGGAGGGAGGGAGGGAGGGAGGAAGGGAGGGAGGGGAGGAGAGAGGGAGAGAGGGAGGGAGAGAGGGAGGGAGGAGAGAGGGAGAGATTAAGGAAGGGAAGAACGGGAGGGAGAGAGGGAGGGAGGGAAGGAGGGAGGGAAGGGAGAGAGGGAAAGGAAGGAGGGAAGGGAGAGAGGGAAAAGAGGGAGGGAAGAGGGGAGGAAGGGAAGGAGGGAGAAAAGGAAGGAGGAAGGAAGAGAGGGAATGAGAATGAAAGAAAAGAAGGAAAGGAGGAAGGAAGGAAAAGAGGGAGAAAATGGGAGGACGGAAAAAAGAAAGGAAGGGAAGGAGGACTGGAGGGAGAAATGATGGTAGAAGGAAATGAGACTAAGAGAGGGAAAGAAGAAGGGGGGAAGATAGTGAGGGGCAGGCACGACCATCAAATGCCCCTTCTTGTATCCCACACCTTCCTGGAGTGAATGCAGATTTAAGTAAAGATGATAAGAACAAAAGGCTGGGTACCCTCTAGCAAGGGTCACCCATCCTTGTGTGTGTCCTTATCCCAAAGGCAATGGGACTGGTGGCCGACTCCATCTCCAGACCTAACCAGGGTCTCTGCCAGCTACTCTAGGGGGGGGTTATACTACAAGCCGCACCCCAAACTCCAGTAGACCAGGGGTGTCAGTGATGGGCCCTAGAACCCTGGCAGCCTACAGTGTGTCCCCAGCCTCGACCTCCACTTGATGCTCTTGCACCAACTTTTTTAATCCTCCAACAAGCTGCAAGCAAGGCTGGAATGTTACTAAGTTCCAAGAGTGGGTCATTTTCAGGATCACTCATCTCCTAAGTGACTGAGCTGAAATTTAAATCCAAGCTATTTCAAGACTAAAGAACATGTTGGTACCTGAGGATAGACAAACATACAGGAAAAACGGGAGTTCCTTATAAAGGGTATTTATCATGGCCCCCAAAATAATGACCTATACTCTTGGTAGCTTCTCAGGAACAACATTGTGGAATTCAGCATATAAATCTGGATAAACTGCTCAGTGAACTTTGGGAAGGTCCATGCTAGGGACAAAAATGACTCATTACATAGTGTCCACTACTAAAATGGGCTCAGAGATGGCCCAATTTGTTGCTTCTGATGAATAAGCCCTTCTTCCCGACTGTTTTACACCAATACCTACAATTAGAGGTAAGTCCCCTCATTTGCCAAACAATGATGCCATTGTCCTTCAACTGCATATTTGCAAAATAGAACGTATTGCCATGAGTTCATTTGTGGGAGACACCATGGGGGGGTTGGGGCTGGCAAGGATGATACCTCCACATCCATGCACCAGCCAAAGGGGCCTGCATCCAATTGTCAGGAACCATTCAGAAATGGAAAAAACCTCCCTTGGTCTCACTGATGTGGTTTCTTCCAATCAGAGGCGAGTCTGAGAAAAGGCCAGAAGGTTAGTCAGAACAGCAAGCAGTGAGATTTCCCACATCTCCATCAAATCTGCTTGGAATTCAATCACCCCATTTCAAAGATGAGCAACTAAGTGTGTCTGGAGGCTGAGGATCAGCACCCAGAACTCCCTGGCCCATGGCAACCCAGGGCCTCAAAAGCTCCATGCAGTTTCCGTGATCTAAAATTTTATTCTGGACACAGACCTCCAAGGTCCTGTTCCTCTGCACTGCCCCATTTCAAATCCAAACACCAAATCCCAAAACAAACCAGATTTCCCAGGATTCCAGAGAGGCATATGCCTCAAGGGGCCCATCAGTCCTGGAAAGGTAAACGTCCTTATTTACCAAAGGATCCATCCCGTTGCAGCAAATTCTCACTATGATTCAGGTCTGGGCCTGGCAGACCTGACCCACAAGACAATTTACTATCCTGCCCCTTGGCCACTCTGGGATGGGATATGGCTTCTATTCAAAAGAGCTATTGAGGACAATAGGACAAAGGGGAGGACTTTTGCCTTGCATGACGTTCAATCTCGGCATCATCTCACAGGATCCCCCAGTACCACTAGGAATGATTCCTGAGTGCAGAGCCAGGAATAACTCCTGAGCATTACCAGATATGGCCCAAAAGCAAATCTTAAAAAAGAGAATTGTATGTTTGTTTTGGTTTTTTAATTTTATTTACAGTATATTTTCTTGATAGGGGCTCCTGCCTTTTTCATAGAAGCTAGGGACATGAAATTCTTTGTTTCACCTCATAAGTCTACAACTTCCTAGTAATTGAGAAAAGAAAAAGAAAAGTGGATGAGGCCCAGGGTCCAATTGATCTTGGGTGTATTTGGGGGGGGGGGGGGAGGTCAGAAATAAATACCCAAGCCAAAGTCAATGACAACAAAATAGAACAATAAAATCAAGAGACCCAAACTACAACAATTTAAACATAAATGGACTTGTCACACTGGTAGACAGGGGGCTAAGGGCAGAGGTAGGGGATGCATGCTGGGAACTTTGGTGGAGGAAAGGTCCACACTGGTGGTGGGAATGGCCCTAATTCACTGTCTCTATATGCCTGAAATACAACTATGATGGATTTGTAATTCACAATGGTTTCAACTAAAAAAAAAAAAAAAGCAATTGCAATGAAGTCTTCCCCCAACTTCTCTCAGTTGGTAAACTGAGCCATTCAGGAAATAAATTCCATGAACTAAAATGACAGAAAGGTGAGCAACCAACCAGGCTCCGGGAGTACACATGGCCCAAACAGGGTGAAGGCCTGGCTCCTTGTTCCTCCGAGCTGCATGCTCAGCAGACTGTGCTTCTGAGCACCTCCAGCTTGGCCCAGCCAGGCTTCAAACCTTCAAGTTCAGGCTCATGTGCCATTGGGCTCCCCAAAACCAGGTTGGATATAGATTCCCAGCACAGCTGAGACAGGAAGAGTTGAACCAGTAATTAACAGCAACAGAAAAAAAGCAGGAGACAATCATTTCTCTGGGGTTCCTAATGGGTGCCCCATTTCCTTCTGGGACACCTTCCTTGATGCACATGAGAAAGGGTGGGCTTGCCAGCCCTGTGAAATCTCCACATTGGGCCTTGTACCTGGGCACCCATCAATCTCCCCATGCTCAGGACCCCTCCCACCTTGGCTGCTGGAGACAAGCTGTGAGAACCTTCTTTCTCTACAAAGATTCTGTCAGAGCAATCTCAAGTTTCTTTCTTCCCCAGTCCGAGTGCAGGGGCCTCTTGCCTAACATGGTTGAGGAATGTCTTGGAAACTGGTGTAATCCAGTCTGGCGGGAGGTGGAGTTTTCCACCCAGACACAGTACACAGCGTGTCTGGGGCAGTGGTGGACAGTGAGTGAATTCCTGTCTCCGGCCCCTGCCTGCACACTGTGGATGAAGATGCAAACTCTGCCTCTTGCAGAGCCAGGAAGCAGGAAAAAGGAGCAAAGGAATAGGGGGTACTCATGTATTGATATTTCCCCAGGGTGCCCCATCTGCTGAGTGTCCTCTCCACCCCAGTTCTCTGATATAGCTTCTAGTATCAACATGGAAGAGCTTTGGAGGAACAGTGATGCAACAAATAGAGTCTGAGGAGCCATAGCTATTATAGCACAGTGGGGAGTGCATTTGCCTTGTACTCAGCCCACCCGGTTTGTTCCCCGGCATCCTATAGCGTCCCCATGCCTGCCAGGAATTATTTGAGTGAAGAGTTAGGAGTAAGCCCTGAGCAACACCCATTGCGGTCCAAAACTAAAACCAAAACAAAACAACAAGTCGAGTCTGAAAAGACACAGCACTTTGCTCCAGGCAGGTGGAGAGAGCATCTGGCATCTGTCTGGACTCACCGTTTGACATAAACAGAGTGGAGGAAGCAAGACCAGTGAAGACAACCTCTCTGGTGGGCAGAAATTTCTCTAACCTGAGCACCATGTCTACTATTGGCATCTTATTATTTCTACCACATATGCCTATGAGGACCCATTATTTCCTCTACATAACATGCATGTTTGTGTGTGTTTGTGCGTGCACACCAGTCTGACTTTCATGCTCAATCAATCATACATACCACCAGGGCACCAGCTGGACACTGGGATGAAGTAGTTTCCTTGTAACATCACAAAGTTTATGATGAACCCCTAATAAAAGTGCCAGGGGGTGGGGCCGAAGTGATAGTACAGTTGGGAAGGCATTTGCCTTGCACACAGCCAACCAAGGTTTGATACCTGGCATCCTATATGGTCACCTAAGGCTTCCCGGAATGATTTCTGAGCACAGAGAGAGAAATAATCCCTGCAGAGCCGGAACAGTGGAGCAAGCAGTAGGGCATTTGCCTTGCACATGCTGACCTAGGACAAAGCACAGCTTAATCCTCCGGCATCCCATATGGGCCCTCAAGCCAGGAGTGATTTCTGAGCGCATAGCCAGATTAAGCCCTTAGTGTCACCCGGTATGGCCCAAAAACCAAAAAAAAAAAAGAAAAGAAAGAATCCCAAAGTGTCATTGGGTGTGGCCCCCAAACAAACAAAAAGCCAGGGAGTGAGGGAGAAAAGACACTGGCCCTGCATGAGGCTGACCCTAGTTTTATTCCCCAGCACTACATTTTGTCCCCCCAAGTCCCACCAGGAGTGATCCCAGAGCACAGATCCAGGAGTGAGTCCTGAGCACAGTCAGGTGTGGCCTGACCTCCAGCTTCACCACCAAGACCACCAAAAAGTGCAGAGCGAGACAGGCTGCGCCTCAAAACAAGTCCGGTGGACCCATAGCCTGAGCCTGTGTCCTGCCTGCTCCAATGTTCCACATCATGTCTTCTCCTCACTCCCAAATAAGGGGAGATGGGTCCTCTACATTTGGCAGCCCTGGAAGAGGCCAGGAGATTGCCTGAACCCCAACTGTCTGATTTTCTTCTCCATCTGCATCTGGTTCTCCAGATAGAAGTTAGGCAGTGAGCACTGTTGGCTCAGACACTTGGCATCAACACATGAAAGGAGAGAGATCAACCTATAAGACTGAAGAAGCGCACCATGGCCTCATCATCTTCTCTCTCCTGGCCCAGTGGTTGCTATATGAATTTTCTCAGGATGTGCCATTCTTGTTTATTTTTACATCTTATATATTTGCTTGTGGTCATTTCACTATTTTTTAAAAAGCTTTTAAAAATAAACCTGCCTGTAGTTCTTAAGGGACTTAACATTTATTATTTTCTAGCACAGAATATAAAACTCAGGGTCCTAGGGTTGGAGCAATAGTACAACGAGGAAAGCTCTTGCCTTTCACATGGCCAACCAATTTAATCCCTGGCAGCCCATAATGCCTGCTAGGAGTGATCCCTGAGGACAAATCCAGAGTAACCCCTAAGCATTGCTGGGTGTGGCCCCACAAAAATAAATTAAAAAATAAATAAATAAATAAATAAATAAATAAAAGACTCAGGGTACTAATAACCCTATGTCATAACCAATCACAACCATGATCAAGAACACATGCACCTCCTTATAAGTCAATGGTCTTGGGGCACAGTCACAGATCTGGTGCCAGCCAGAAGAACAACATTGGAAGTTGGAGTCAAAGATGATAAGAAATTGTCACTACACAGTGGCCTGCATTTTCCAAGGGGACTGGACACAGTGTTTGCAGTCAGTCCCACTGAGGATCAGTTGTTTCAGAAAGTGCATGGTAGGAAGGGGATGAGCTTCCTGGCTTGTACCTCCCATGTGGGATTGTGAATGAGGCAGCCAGGACCTGGCCATTGAGGGGAGGGGGGTGACCTCTGACCCCACAAATTTGCCCTGAGAATCATTCATCACAGCCTGGATTAGAAACTGGCAAGAACATGCATCCAGCCAGTTTCCTGCTACCCTGCCCAGCCTGCCTTCTCCACACACACCATGGCAACCAAACACAAGCACATCACAGTGCTATGTGAAATCAATCATTGCTCCCCTTCTTCCCAAACCCTATTTTTTTTCCAAGACAGAACCTATTGACTTGCATGAATTCATTTTGAGGTGTCTGCCCAACACCTTCCTCTGCTCCCTTAGACCATGACTTATCCCCCTGGGCATAGTCCTTATTACCTCATATACACTCAAGCCCAAGAGATCCTCCATCCATACTTCCCCTGTGTGGCTTCTTGAATCATAAATGGAAAATATTTCAACTTTTCCATTCTGTATATGGAAATATCAATAATACCACATTCTAGAGAAAAAAAAAGACATCTTATTTTTCTCTCTAGTATTGTGCTTAATGGCTATGCAGTAGGCATGCAGTGAACAATCAATCTTCATGAATAAAACAGGGTCTGAGAGAATATCCACCCAGAACCTAGAAAACCAGGTTTTCAAGATTGGCTAAAAGCCAGCAGGAGGGAACACTGGTACCTGAGAGCTACACATCTCCACCCCGTGTCCATCTCTCCACTTCTATCTGGCTCCCTACCTGGCATTCCAGAGCAGGTATATCTCCACTCCATGTCTGCCTCTCCATCTCCATCTTGATTCCCTGTCTGACTACAAGATTCATGATTTTCATGGAGGACCCAGATGCCCCCTCCACCCTCCAGCCTGAAGCAGAGACTTCACGGTGTGCACCTCCCTCCACATTCACACTCTTCCACAATTCCCTGCTCTTCCCAAGTTCCAGTTTACAATCTTCAGCACCATCGATCAAATTGTTCTTACATGTCTAGCCTTTGTATGGGCCCCTTGAGCGGCCCCCATCCTTATGGTACAGCCATCCTGGGCTTCCTTCCATTCTTTCCACAAATGATCAGGCCTCTTTTCTGATTCACCCTTTGTCTGTGTTGCCTATACCTGGAACTTTTTCCTCTACCAAATGTTTATCCAGACTTTCTGCTGTTCCTTCAAGTCTTCAGAAAGTTTTTCCCCAGTTCCCCAGCCTCACACCTTCACGCCTACCACAACACCTTATCACATGGCCCTCAGAGCCTTCCTCACCCCCTCACTTCAGGCACCTGCAAACACTTGACCTGCTGCTCTCTGAGTCATGATATGGAGCTATGTATGGGAAAGGGTTGCTAGGAATAGTTCAGGCTCTGTCAGTTGTATGGTTTCTATAGCAACGACTCAACTCTGTCATCAGGGAGCCAAAGAGGCCATAAGCAGTAAGTACACAAAAGACAGCGGTTGTGTTTCCACGAAAGTAGATTTGTGGGCACTAAAATTAGAATTTTCTCTCATCTTCATGCTGGGTGCCTTCCCTTTGCTGGTCTCTTACTTCCATTTCTTTCAGCTATTTGAAAAAAATGTAAAGACCATTCTTTGCTCACAGGCAATAGGAAACCAGATGGCAGCCAGACTGGGGCTGTGGGCTAGAGCCTGCCAGCTTCTGCACAAGACTTAAAGTTCCACAGAGAGACACACACAAAGATTTGTTCATGATGTGTCTCCCCAGCATTGGACCTGTTCTTAAAGGAGGTGATGCATGAAACTGTGTTGAATACACCGATGTGGGTATTAGACCCATTTCCCAGAGGACCCGTCTGAAAGGCTCCTCTACAAATACATGTCAGTTGTTTGTGTGTGTCTGTGTTGTTGTTGTTGTTGTTTTAGAGAATCTGGAAGTATTTCCTTCTGTTCCTGGAAATTGCAACTGTCAATGCACAAGACCTCATCCAAGCTTAGAATCTCACTTCAGTGAAAGGACTGATTTGACTTAAACTGAGACATTGGCCAAACTCACAGGACCCCAAAAGTCTCTGCTTCAATCCAAATTCCTACATGCACCCACAAACAATCCCACAGAAGGGGGCAGAGGGAGGACAAGAGGCAAGATGCAGAGAGGACAGTTCTGAGACTCTAGCCTATTGCAGAGATGTCCATGCTGGTCTCATCAGGTGTGATCTGAGAGCCAGGAATTCATACTGCCCACTCGAGGAGCTATTCTGAGGAGCACTAGCATGGATGAAATTGAGCCTTCCTCCTCCCAATTGCCCATCCTTCACTGAGTGTCCCCCTGCTCCTCTCAAAGACCTGTCCTTCACCTGAGGAGTTCTCCTCCCAGGACCCTGTCTTCTATCAAAGTGTCCTCCACCTGAGTGATCTCCTCCTCTTCCCAAGGGCACATATTCACCTGAGAGCTGTGCTCCCCCTTCTCAGGAACTGGTTCCAGGACTCCAACTTGTCCCCTCTACACCCAGGAGGAACACTCAGATCCCATCCCCTGCCTTCATCTGGGCCAAGCACCTCCCGGAAGATACATCATTTCTCTCCAAAGTGCCAATACTTAGGAACATGCCTTTGCTTGGAAGCAGAGTCTTAGAGGATGCCCTCAAGGAAGTCCTCTGCTCAGCAAGACTCAAGTCCTCAATAAAAGAGATGCCAAAAAGACCAAGAGGCAGAGAAGATAGTATGTCCAACAGAGGTAGAGCCCAGCAACATGGCCAAGAGCTGAAAACACTAGATACACAGCCAGAATAAGTATCTAAAATAAGACAGTGACCCACACACAGTGCCCAGAAAATGTGACTCTATGACTTTCTGATTAGGACCTCATGGCCCTGTATCTGTGGAATACATTTCTGGAGCTACTTGGAATGTTACCTGCCCTCACAGACCTGCACTGTCACATCTGCGTGCCTAAGCGTATGACCTGCAAGCCTCCCCACTGGCTTCCACTTCATATGCTGTCCTGTTACCTCAGCTGGGGTCACCACAGACAAGGAAAGTGTTCTCTTCACTGTACTATCTCTCTATCCCCAAAGACTAGCTTTAGCAAAGAACATGTGATTTTTTTTTTAGTCCAAACAAGAAGCCAATGAATAAATGAAAGTGTTTTGATTTCCCCTATCCCAATCTGCCTCTCCCATTTCTCATAGGGAGAGACTCATAAGATGCTCCTTGCTACCAATGAAATTTCTTCTCCTCTGGATTTAAGCTTGAAATGTCTTTTCTTATTGACATGGAAACGGCTTAGTATCAGATATTTTCACAGTTTGATCACCCCAGTTTTAGTCATAAATTACAGCCCTTTCCTTTTGGGAAAATAAGGGGTATAACTGTTCCCAAAGAGACAGACAGAGTTATGTGCCCAATCCCTTAAGAATGAGCCAAGAAATGTAAAAAAAAAATGAGCCAAGAAAAGAGTATAGACCCAGCTTATCATCACTGATGGACAGAAAAATATCAGTAAGAGATGAGGACGCTATTCTCAGAAGCAAAGGCCACAAGGATGCCAACTGAGCACCAAGAAAACACCTCCCTGTTCCTCTCAGATCCAGGCAGTGAGCCCTGAGCACAGCCAAAAAAATGAAGAGCAAAAATAAAGACTGGAGTGATAGTATAGTGGGGAAGGTACTTACTCTATACATGGATGCTTGGATTCAATTCCTTTTACCCCATATGGTCCCCTGAGCCTTCCAGGAGTGAGCACTGAACACAAAGCCAGGAGTAAGCCCTGAGCAAATCTGGATATGACCATCTCCCCCCCCAAAACAGAGCAGATACGAGGTTAGAGAGGCGCAGGATTGTAGGGCAAAGAACCATCTTTGTGGGATGGACTGATTTCAGGGAAAGAAATGGTATTTCTGCCTAGCTTGAAGTTTGGGTCTGGAATTAACAGATGAACACAGCACAGCTCAGTCTAAATTAGGGCCCCTCCTTGTTCTTCTTTCTCTCAACAGCCTGTCTATTCCTTCTATCAGACCATGCAGTCCCCACTCTATGCTGTATTGATTCTGGTTCCCCTAACTGGACCCAGGCAAGAAGGCTGCAAGCAGCAGCATTAACTTCCATGTACCTGGAGCATGGACACATAGAAGACATTTGTCCAATGAAGCAATGAAGGATAAGCATGTGGGACTGTGAGGCCCATAGTCACATCTGGAAGAGCTGAAAGTTTCACATCAAGACACCGCCCACATTTGCCATGCTGACAAATGAGGCTGACCCAAGTTTGATCCCTGACGCCCCATATGGTTCCCAAGCACTGCCAGGAGTAAGCCCTAAGCATAGTCGTTCATGGCTAAAAAAAGATACCACCCAGGTCTACACCCCAGAATAATTCTGATACTTAGTCCCACTCACTTGAGTTTTTTTCACCTGTGATCATCTTTTTCTTAGCACTCTAAACCCCTGCTGGATTTCTCCAGAACCTAGGTTTGGGTTCATGAGCCTTGGAGTCTCCCCAATTAGACTCAATGCCACCTGTCATCATCTTGTCAACAGAGCTTATGGGAGATGGGGGGGGGGCACTCAAAGCCTATACAGGGCACATGATTATGGGTCCCACCTTCCTCAGTGCCCTTTAATTCCCTTCAAACTGCCACAGCCAGCCTAGATGCCCCTGGAGGTCTGGGGTGCCCCCAATTGGGACAACTGACCCCATGTGGCAGGGCTACTTGCTGGACACCCATTGAGAGACTTGGTTTCCGGGTGCTGACCCAGATGACTAAGAGCCCTAATGATTCTGGCATCTTCTGGGATTCGTCCTCCAAGGCAGGGGGTAGTTGGAAAAGTCTGGCACTCTGCTGGGTCCCATACTCTGAAGGCCCTCTGCTTTAACACAGCCCTCCAAAGGGTGGCTCACATCTGCCAGAAGTTCCCTGCGTGGCCACCCAAGGGGGCTGCTAACAGCTGCAGAAACTGCCAGCAAAGCAGCTCTCCGTGGGGGAGTCAGGGGGCACTGAGTCACACTGAGTCACCCTGAGGACCGGCTGTGTGCTCCGCTGAAGTGACAGTGAGCTTCTAGATCTTTCCCCTGCATGATGGGGAGGACCTCACAGGGAGGAGGAGAGAATGTAAGTGACCTCGAGGAAAAAATGGGGGCAGGTAAAGGCCAGGAAAATGTTGCCCTGGTCCTACACTCTAAAACCAGACCAATATGTATCTAGAACTGGCTCAGCCCATGGGAAACACTTATCTCCTTCACATACATAAAATGAGGTCGCCATGACCCCTTACATGACTGTGGCATGTCTATGATAAGAGGGGGCAGCGTGAGGAGACATAGGTGATGAGTCAAGAGTTATAATGAGGGGCCGGGCGGTGGCGCTGGAGGTAAGGTGCCTGCCTTGCCTGCGCTAGCCTAGGACGGACCGCGGTTCGATCCCCCGGCGTCCCATATGGTCCCCCAAGAAGCCAGGAGCAACTTCTGAGTGCATAGCCAGGAGTAACCCCTGAGCGTCACAGGGTGTGGCCCAAAAACCAAAAAAAAAAAAAAAGAGTTATAATGATAAGGTCAGAGCAAGAGCATACATATGGGGAGCACATACATTTGCCTTGTATGTGGCCAACCAGATTTGAACCTAGGCATCCCATAGTCCCCTGAGCACCACCAGCAGTAATAATTCCTGAGTGCAAAGCCAGGAGTAAACTCTGAGCTTCACCAGGTGTGGCCCAAATATAAAAACTAACAACAAAAATTAAGAGTGATGGTGATGGTGATGGTGATGGTGATGGTGATGGTGATGATAATGATGATGGCAAACCAGGAAGGGCATAGAATGGCTGGCTGGTTGTCATCCAACAAGCCTGAATTTGTATTGTTTCTGTACCTGGTACCATTTTGCACAGCTGTGGGCCTCATAGAAGGTGCATATAATTATGACTCCACCCAGCTGACTGATGAGAAAACTGAAGCATAGAGGTGAGGGTTCCTTCTCCGGAGCTCTACAAGATTAAACTGAGTAAAGGAGGAAACACAGAGGGGCTTGCTTGCAGTCAATGACCACACTACCATGGCCTCTATTTGTTTTATTAAGCAGGGCTAGGTTTTCTGGGCGAAAAAGATGAGCACTGAGGACCAGCAGGGTGGGGATGGGGTCCTCTAAAATTTGTCTGAAGCCCCCCAAAGTCCTAAAATCTCAACACACGGAGCCCAGTTAGCACTGTGCCTGATCTGCTACACCCTTTGCCTTCTCAGCCAATCAGCCTGCCGAGACACAAAGAGAAAATCCTGTCAGGACTTTGCTTTCAAATGTGAGACCTGTTCCCTGAAGAGAGAGACAGGTTTTACCCCAAGATCTTGCACACTTAGTAAATAATTTGAATGCAAGACTTAAGAAATATTTAGCCTGACTACAGGGAGTGTGCTTCCCAACATTTTTTCCCCTTAGCATTGGTTGCGACTGGCTAAATTGCTTTTATCATTTACTCATGTGTTCTGCCAACAACTCAAATGCTGTTTTCTTAGGGGAGCTCCTTCTGAATATTCAGCACATACAGAAATGCTGAGCACTGTGCCAGATTGTCCACCAAGAGCTCTGAGCCTGCTTTGTGTGAACATATACAGAACTACATCAGATCCTCCCGCAGCCCAGCTGCAGTCCAGAATCCTTGCAGGTTAGGACTAGCTGGGAGTTAAAGGACAGATCCAAGTCCATGAGTGTCCCTAGAGGCAGAAAATGAAGAGAAAAGTTTGAGATCAAAAATGAGCTCAAAGTTCAGCTAAGCTACAGCCTGATTTGGGGGCCCACAGAGGATCCATCATCCCTCCTCAGCCTCACTCAGTTCTTACACTGGAAATGAGAATTATTGGACCTCACAGTGCCCCTACAATGGAGGATCTTTGATGCAAAAATAACTCAAAAACAAACAAACAAACAAAAAAACCAGCAAAGCAGCAAAGCACCAGGACTCAACAGTAAATTGGTATGCAATATCTGGGCAGTGAGTGGGGCAGATTTTTTTTTATCTGACCCCAAATCTAATAAGAGCCAAAATCTCTGTCCCTCTCTGTCACTCCATCTCCTTGTTTATGGACTCATCAACCTTTGGAGATAAGAGCAGAAAATCGTCAATGCAAAGACAAAACTCCAGAAACACCTGAGCTGGGGCTGGAATGATAGCACAGTGGTAAGACATTTGCCTTGCACACGGCAGGATGAACCCCGGTTCAAATCCTGGCATCCCATATGGTCCCCTGAGCCTGCCAAGAGCGATTTCTGAGCTCAGAGCCAGGAGTAGTAACCCAAGCACTGCTGGACTGGGTGTGACCCAAAAACCAAAATAAAATAAAATAAAACTAAAATAATAATAATAATAATAATAATAATAATAATAATAAAAACACCTGAGCCAATTTCCCAAAGTCCTGAGATTCTGCCCAGTAACTCCTCATCAATGCACCTTTTGGGGGGATTGAAAATGAGATTTCATATTTCAGGACTAGTGTCAATACAGTCCATTGCATAAATTCCACTCATATGGTATCATCTGAAATCTTTGGAGCCAAGATAATCCTTAGAGCTCCTAAATCCCAGGAACTTTCTTTGTGCCCCCCCCCCCCAAAAAAAAACCAAAGCACACATATGGAACTGAATGGCAGAGAAGGCAAGTTCCACTTCCGGTCCCCCAAGGCCCTGTATAGTCCTCATTGAGTGGGGTTGGGGATGCTGAGCCTACTGACCATGGCCCTATTCTGCAGCCAATAGAAAAGTGAGTTTCCCCAAACACTGGAGAATAAGCAGGAAGCCAGGGAAGGAGGGGGACAGAAAATGAAAACCTTGCCTTGGCTTGAACTGTTTCTGGATGGGTCAGAGTACACTGAGAGGAGTAGCAGAGGAAAAGCAGATGCTCAGAAACATAGAGATACACACATGGATTTCCCCATGTACAAAGGAGTCCTCATTTCCACACAAGACTGATTAATGAGTCCTGGCAGAGCCTTGCTTCTGATGTAATGGTACCCAGTGCCAGTCAGCACCCTGTGTCAGCCTGGTAAGGGATTGAAGGGATTCCCATGACCTCTTATGTTTTAACTACTAGAGGAAAATGTGTGTTTCAAACAGGGAGATGAAGAGAATTCATGAAGAACTGGACCAGCGTGAGTCCACATAAAAAGCTATCTGTGATCTTTGAATTATTCAAAGATGATGAATCTTGGTAAAAAACCATCTGTGATCTTCAAATTCCAGATAGATAATGAATTTTGGTAAAAACCATCTTTGATCTTCAAATTCCACAAAGACAATGCATCCCGGCGAGCTGGAGATTCCTTGTGGAATCTCAGTGCTGCCGGCAGGAAAAACTCCTGGCAGAGAATGGATCTGGGGATCCCAATTTCTCTAACATTGGAGCAAAGTGAATGCCCCCAACTTATCTTCACTAACAGTGGGAAGGGAGACTTTGACATTTCACCCAGACTGGGCATTCGTGGCTCTGGCCAGAGAGCAAAGGCTGGTTCAACACAACTCACCACTGTGTCCAGCCACTGAAAGCACAAGATTAAACAGGCCACAGTGAGATTCAATTTCCATAGCAACCAGAGGTGGCAGCAGGAGGGCCTGGAGGGCGCTGAGATGTGCCCTAGACTGGCCTCACCCAGAGCAAGAAACTTTGAAAAGTCTTTGGGGCATCAGCCTTTCTTTCTTTCTTCTTCCTACTCTCTTTCTCCCTGTCTCTGTCCCCTCTTATCTCCCCTTCCTCCTCTCCCCTTTAGTCTCAACGTTTTCTAAATATTTATAGTTGGGTGTCACTATAGTTCAGAAAAATACCAATGAAGAGCTGATGTCAACAAGGACCCATTCATGAAAATGTCAACTGAACTTCAACTTAAAAATGTCTATTCAGCTGCTATAAACTCTTATTCATCTGTTTAATAGAATCCAGCATTTTGGGACTAAAGGAACCAGAACCCCAACTCTGTGTCTGATAGAAGTCAGCATAATTAGTGGCCAGCAACAGGAACTTCGGGCAGTGGTGGGGACCCTGTGAGGGACCTGGTCACACAGACAACACCCATTCTTGCTCACTGTCCTTGGAAGTCACTGTAACCAGCCACCAATAATCAGAGAATGAGCCACAGGCCTACCAGGGGGCTGTCCTGTCCTCCCTCGTCAACTCTCAAAATACCATGATGACACCCAAGCCGGGTTGTGTGAGGACACGCAAAAGGAATCCAGGTTCAAGCAGCAGCAGGTATTTGAAAGGTGGCCCTGTCACTCCTAGGCAACAGGATCTGAGGCTGGGGGGAGGTGGGGGAAGCTCGGGGGAGCACCTGCCAAAGATGGCCCCATTTCCAGTCTGTGCTCTTCTCTCAAAGGATGAAGAGCCTCCAAACCCCCAATGATATAGTTGCTTCCCCAAAATCCCCTTCAACAGGGCTGGTCAGTAGAGACGGGAACGCCCTGCCTTTCCTGCACAGATTGGCCTTTAGGCTAGAAAACAAGCAAGAAAGGAGCTAGATTTCATTAGTCCAGAGTGCCAGGAGTGATCTCTGAGTAGAGCTAGGCAGGACCCCAAACCCAACAAAAAGAGATGGGCTTTCAGGCAATGACTTTCTGGGACCTCATGTGTCCTGGTTCTTGTCCCTTTGCTCATCTCTGACTCTGCCCTGGGGTTCATCTCCAGTGAATATCTTGAACCACAAATGCAGTATATTCCGTTTCCATGTGTTCTGTCCTTCTCAGCACTCAGTGGCATTATGAGAATCAGAAAGCAACTGCAGAAGGGGCTCAAGAAATTGTCTGACAGGCAGGGAGAAACACAGAACCAGATTTCTAGCTCCCTGAACCAGCCCTTCTGGCAGTCCACTCGGAGGAGCTGTTGATCTGTCAGACTCCAGGATACTGAGCAGATGAATCGGAACAGAACACCAGTAGGAGTCAACAAACCGTGTTGTTTCCATGTCACTCAAGGACTGGGAAGCTCACCCTGATGTGGCTGGGGTTGGGGGAATGGGGTTGGTGGGACAGCCTCTGGGATCCAGAATAATGCTCTCTGAGTCCCCAGAATGACTCAATCTCTGTTTCTCTAGCTTTGGGATACCTCAATGATGCTGCCGCCCAGATGCAGAAAGCCCTTTCATCAAGCATCACGACAGAGCAGGAAACATTCAAAGGTCCTAATTAGAGATGCTGCTTCAACAGCTCTGGCTGTCCTTATAAATAGCCTGGTGAGGAGTCGTGCCTACAGTTCTAAGCAGGCTTACATTCCAAGGCGGGTACTCAGTGAAGGCCCATCCCAGCTGGGTATCTTGCTCTCACAGGGCAGAATTCTTGGTATCAGTAAATCAAGGTGTGTCCATCCTAAAAAGGGGTGATGATATGTGGCTATGTGAAGAACCTGTTGAGCCATACCAGGATGGCCACAGATGGCCAGACACCAGCAGTAGCTCCTCTAAGCTGCCTCAAACACTGTTCCTTATCCTAGAAAGCTCCAAGCACTGTGAGTCTCAGTCCAGACTGAAACAGTCTTGCAGCAAAGGGCCAGTCACTATCTGAACCTTCCCTGGCACCATCTCAGTGTGTCCAGGGACAGGCGTTCCTTGGACGTGACCATAAGTTGCTCCTTCAACTCAAGAAGAATAGACTGTGTGCCACAAACCAGTCCTTGTGGCATATGCCACCATGCTCAGCCCTACCTGGCATTTGTGGGAGCCTCTATGTCTAAGAAATGGGGCATCCAGGACCCAACACTTGTGAACAGGATCTAACCCATGAGTGGCTGTATAGCCTCAGCTCATTTGTTTCCTTCTGTCTGGCTGCCAATGGGACTGATCAGGAGAAGAGGCAGGAAGCAAAACCCAGTCCCTATCTTTATTCCATACACCTCCGTCTAGTCTGAATTTTTGATAAGTAGCAGATCTCCTTGCGTGACTTCTCAAAACGGCAAAAGGAATTTATGTGCAAGAGAAAAGTTTGAGAGCAAAGTAGCTCATAGTTTGCCCATATCTACTACCAGTCTTTGTCCTGGGTATCCAATAATCCAATAGAAGTCTGTCCTAAAAAATTAAAATTAAAATTAAAAAAAGCAAAAGAGAACAAGACTACCTATGAAAGATGTTTTCCTTGTGGTGTGACTGATATCTCCCCTCCAGGTGACATGACAGACCAGATGCCTCCCACCCCATCCCCACTCTCTCACCCCACCCCCCATCCAGTAAAGGCAACCCCCAAATCAGCAGAACACACTTCCTGCTGAGGGCCAGGTTGCTGTCCAGAATCACTTCCTAGCACAGCGATTTCTAGTGATTTTTTTTTCACTCTCTTTTAAAAACCACAAGGCAAAGGGATGGAGGACAAACGCTCCGTAAACAAAAGTTTGTAGATATGAATGCAAAACAAAGTTATTCTACCCTTTTACACAGGTAACTTCCCTAAAACAAGCATTTCTCCTAAGGGCCACCCAGGCTCTGGCTAAACTCTTCCCTCAAGCCCCCATGACTGTGCCAACAGCAGTGAAAATCAAAGCCCGACTAAGTATTTGTGAGTCTATGTCTATACCGTTAACAATTCTGAACATGAGCTGAGTGACAGTTCACTGGTGAGCAAAGCATGGTTGTTTGAACAGAATCCAAGAAAGGTGGGAAAACTTGGAGTTCCCAGCAGCTCCTTAGCACACCACAGAGAGAAGGGACATGCCTTGGGGAGCCCCCAGATTGGGGCAGGACATCAGATCTCATACAATGGTCAGGACCCTGAGAAGGCAGGTGAGGAGGGTTTGGGGAAGCAAAATACTAATGAGGGTCTCAGAGGAGGGGACGGGTCTGGGAATTCACTTCAGCAAAATTCATTAGAGAATGAAATAAGTGGCTTTGTTTAATTGGAGCATGAAAGACATTTTGCTGGTGCTGAGGAAGTGAGGTGATGATTTATTTATCATTGACAGGGTGGGATTCAGCTCTGGGATCATCTGCTCTTTAAACATGAACAAGAAAAGTCCCTTTGTGGAGAACATGGGGCAAAGGTTTGTCTTCTCATCCCATCACCCCTCAGCTACCACCTCTGGTCACCCAACCCCAGCTAGAGATTGGGCACTGAGTACACCAAAGATACCTCTGGAAATGAGGCATCTTCCCTGAGCACCACCAGAAGTGGCCCCCAAACAAACCAAAAGTAGAAATTCAGTCTTGGGTCTTATTAGCCACATTCCAGACCCAACTCGCCAGTGGAAGCCCCTTGGGGGCAGTAGAGATGAGAGTTTCTTCCCTGTCATCACAGAAAATTCCAGAAGGCAGACTCTTAAATCTGGGGTACTTATATTCCCTTTGAGGTCTGAGACTGGGACTTTGAGCCTACCAGCTGTCCTGGTCACAAGGTCCAGGGAACCAGAAAGGGGAGCAGCTGGGTGTGACAAGAGTGGAGAAGGCAGGGCAGGGGGTAACATACCTGGGCCAGCTGCTGGCCTCTCCATGCTTAAAAGAAGCTTTGCTCACTGGACAATGCACTGAGATGGACCCAGCCCTGACCTGCTGCACATCTGTGATCTGGGTCACGTAGCAAGGCCATGTGGTGAGTGTAAAATAAACATAAGCAAAACACTAAACTGGAAAACCCTTGGGAGATGGGGCAGCTGGGAGGCCATTTGCCTTGCATGCAGCCAACCCAAATTTGATCCCTATAATCCCACAGGGTTCTCTGAGCCCTGCCTGGAGTGATCCCTGAATGCAAAACCCTGAGGACAGGCCCACACAGAGACTTTCCACAGAAGCACATCCTGTCCATCCCAACCACAGTGTGCTAGGTAACCTTCAAATGGCCTCAGCCCAAAGTGTCCGTCTAGATATGCCAAGTTGGGTGAATACTCACAGGCACACACACCCACTTGTGTGTCTATATAGATATGTAAACATATCTGCACATGAAAAGGACACACATACACACAGATCATATAGTGCTGGAATAAGAGTATAGTAGGCATGTGCTTGCCTTGCATACAGGTGACATGGATTCAAGCCCAGACATCCCATCTAGTCCCCCAAGCCTGCCAGGGGTGATCCCTGAGCACAGAGCCAGGAGTCAGACCTGAACACTGCCAAGTGTGGCCAAAAAACACACAACAAAATCACATAAATAGATACAGATATCCATTCACACAAATACATTAATTCACACACACAAACACACACATAAATGCATAATACACTTAAATACCTGTCACAGACAAAGACACACACAACACATGAGCACACACACACCACAGGCAAGAATACCTAAAAAATGCATAAAACACACAGTGGCACCCATATTCACATAGACACACACATGAATGCACACTGACATAAGCCCACATGCCACAGATAAGGACACATATACTACACATGTGAACACCCACAAATATATAGACATGCACACACATAAACACACATGTGTCCTTAAGCAGGCAAATAAGCACACACACACACTTATATACTCAGCTTTAACACAGTGGCACCTGCCCACTGCCTGAGCACTACCATGCCCACCCTGTGGATAGATGGTAAAAGCATGGTCACATGCACAGGGTGACTTTGGGCAGAGCTTGGCTCAGTGACGTTGGCATGAACCACATCATGGCTGACTCCCAACAACAGGCCCCATGAAGGGAAGCACCACCCTGTCAAGCCGGGAGCACTAGGGCACCTATTAAAGCAGGCAAAGGCAGGTACAAATGAAGACCAAGTCAGCGGTGACTTCCTGCAGGAGGATCAGAGCTGCCCTGGGAAAGGCCCAAGGTTCTCAACTACATTCAGTAGCAACAAGCCCAGGTTCCAGGAACCAAGGGGGCACATCCGTCATTCACCTAATGATGAGTAGAAGATGGCCCTTGGCTAGGCCCCCCTGCCATGAGAAGGTGCACTGCTAATGTTCCTTCCCCTCTCCCTGAACCCCATGCTCAGTACCCTGGGAAAGGGATGGAGGAAGGAATCGAGGTTCCTTGTACAGATGATTCCATCCTCACGCTCAGTGGCCCCTACTCACCCTCAGTGGCCCCCACACAAGAAGCATACAGAGGGGACATAATCCTTAACAGACATAGAGAGGACAGGAGGTTGGGCCCACTGATACCTGATCGAGCTCTTGCTGATGGGCACAAGGCAAACCCAAGTGAGGAGAAAGAGCCAGGCTGCCTGGTATGGGCCTTGGCACAGGCCTAAACCTTCAGGCCACTTAGGGGTCATTGCAGAAACATGGCTTTCCAGGCTCAGAGAGGCTGAGTGTGTGAGCAAAGTCACACAGATGGTGAGACGGCACAGGGAGAGGAGCCAGTTCCATCTTTCAAGCAACATTTTTGGGCACTCAGGGAAGAGAGTGTCCTGATCAGCCAATGCAGCCTGATGTGTAGACAGGATGGAGAAAGGCACTCAGAATGTATCCTGAGTGAAACAGAACCAAGGAGATAAATCTGCCACAGGAGGAAATTACATCATCAGCTTCCAGAGACTTTCACAGTCAGGCTTATCTGGTTTCACCAAATTCATTGCTTTCTCCTAGGGTGAGCTGCGGGGTTTGACTGAGATAGCCACGCACCCACTTCCAGACACTCGGGTGTAAACCAGCCAGAGTGGTTTGCCAACTGAGAGAGCCAAAAGCAGACCAAGACACAGGGGACCCCCACTTGTCACACACATGCTTCAAGGTCTGAAGCCCAATGTGATGAATTGAGTAGCAGAGAGACCTCCACAGAGCAAAGCACTCACTGCCTGTTTCCAAGAACATGGAGAGCAAAGACTTTGGCCTTCCCAGGCTCTGAAAAAGGGCTCTTCAGTCTGAAGGCTCAATAAAGTGCCAGGCTGACAGGGTCTTGGACATCAGGCAGATTGCAGGTTCAAGGGCATCTCAGTGTAAGTGGAAAGAATAGCATCATGGGCCACATTCTCTCCTCACTGGCTCCAGAAGGTTTTTTCCATGCCCAGAGTTCCTGGTCTTCCCCCAGATCAGGAAGGACATGGTACAGACATGGAAAGATGGGAAGAGGATAAAACTGAAGCCAAAATCTGAGTCTGGATTCAGCTACTGACTAGCTGAGCCCACCTTGTCCGACCCATTTTCATACCCAACTTGGCTTTCTCAATAATTGACCTGGTCCCTTAGCTAAGATCCTTTACATGCTGTGTTGGCACTAAGCAAAGATCATGTACCAAAGAAAGTTGAAGCCCACACCAAGATCAAATGAACAACCTTTGAGGGGCAGAGTTCCTCAGGCTAGATGCCAGGTCCCTCCCTCCATCCTCCAAAACAAACACATCAACAGCCAGAGAGGCATGGAGTATGTCCCAAAGCCCAAAGCATGGCTGGCCATAGATATGAAGGACACGGGGTTGGCCATGCCCATCATGGCTTTCACACCTCTAAAGCCATGAAGCACATCACATATCATTAGGGCTCCCTCACACAACTACATTAGAACTCCCCAATAATCCCCCTTTTCCCAGACTTAGAAGTCACTTTCCAGCATCAACTACAATGACACCAGCAGGGCAGCATTATTAAGCAGGGGCAATGTGGATGGGGGCGCTGTCAGAAGGCATTGGGGGCTGCCCACCTGAGCTCCCAACCCTACTTCTGCAGACTGGGGTCACCCTCTGCCACAGAATCAGGTGACAGAGCTTCCATTGCCATGAAAGTTACATTAATTTCATGCCCTAACTTCAGAGCATGAAGTAGAACCACCACTCTGGTTCTCACTGGTGCCCCATGCCAGGGGCCAGCTCAGAGCTGCTTCCAATGAATACTGGTTCAGGAAACTAGGGCAGATATTCAGGGGGACTTGCTTGGGACAAGGCAATTGCAGGACTCAGCCTAATTCACAAACTACCAGGCCAAGGATGCCCAAATCTAACCAGGGGAGTTCTTGGGTCCCCAGATAAGTTGACCAAAAATGGAGGGGATCTTTGATATTCCTAATAGGTCCCAGGGGAAGGGCAGGCCCGGAGACCACAGAAAACTAGTCAGGAGTGTACTAGAGCCCAGGAGCCAAGCCAGGAAGAGTCCCCAGTTCTGCTTCCTCTTCAGGAAGCTGGAACTCCTGAGACAGGCTCTGGTCTCCTAGAGTCTGGTGTCCAACTGAGAACTGAGTAAAAGAAAACTGAAATTTGTCCATGGATTTTCCTGCAGCTGTCTGGGGGAAGCCAGATGAACAACCAGTCCTAAAGGGGCTTAAGGCCCGCCAGAGGCCCCTCTCAGTCAGCCAGGAGCTGGGTTGCCTGAGTTCTTTCTACAGTTGCAACAAGGAGAGATGTGAATTTTTCTCCAGCTGCAACAAGAACAGGTTCTCAAGATGTGGATTTTTAATTCTCATCTAACTGCTGATGAAGAACCCAGCAAGGCTGCATCCCATCTGACACAGGGAGCAGGAGGTGAAGGCAAGTGAGGGCTGGGGCTCCATCTTGGAGCCACTCTAGGAGGAACATGGAGCACTGGGGGGCAGGAACTGGGGCGGGAAGAAAGCAGAACTGCACCAGCCCCACTCCTAGTCACTGCTTGGTCTGGTAGAAAAAGAGAAATGATGGGAGGAGGAGACAGATTGTCATGTAAGCTGCTGCAGAAAGGCCCTTCTCGCTTATGACTCTGGGGTTCACACAGCTGCTAACACCCAGGGGAGCCCCATCCCAGCACTCCTGAGGGTCACGGTCCCTTTGAAGAAGGGATGCCACATTCATGCCCTTCAATTCCCTCCCTGAATGCTGTCAAGGAAAGAGGCAAATGTCTATCTGCACTAGATGTGCCAGGAGGTCATCACAGAAATTACCCCAAAGACCACACATTCCTCCATAGTGTCTGCTTCCCAGGGCACCCCAGAGGCCTCTGAGCAAGGCCCCTCCTGGGGACTATATACACCTGGGCTGCTCTGAGATGAGGTCCAATAGGTAAATTAAGTCCTGAAACTTGTTTTGAAGCAGCAGCAAGGCAAAGAGGCAGGAGGAACAGGCCGTTTGGCTCCTAATGGCACTGAACAACTAAGCCATTTACTCATTTCAAAAGGGCCCGGGCCAAGGTGCCAGTTCCATCTTCAGTCAGGCCATAAGGATCCGTCCGGGGGGGGGGGGGGGGGGGGCGACCAGGAGCCACTGCCCAGAGAAGGCCATTTGTGGGCAGCAGTGGGACCTGAGTTTCTGAGTCTCCTACTGAGTTTTTGTGGGTGATCTGAGTGCAGAAAAGACAGAAGAAACTGGGGTAGAGAGTGGTCAGAGAATGCCTGTGCTCCAAGAGGAGGAGCCTTCATTTGTGCAAATAAAGCTACCACACCACACCATACCCCCCCCACACACACACATACACACACACACACACACACACACACACACATATCCAGACACTTTCTTGCCTTAGTACAAAACAGAGCATTTTTTGAGTGGCACTCAGACATTACTTCTAGCTCTGTGCTCAGGAATTGCTCCTGGCAGGCTTGGGGGACCATATGGAATACTGGGATTCAACCTGGGTTGGCTGTGTGCAAGGCAAATGCAATTCCAATTCTGCCATTCTACTATCACTCTGCCCCGAGATTTTTTTTTCATCCCATACCACCACCACCACCACCCACACACACACACACACCCCACCCCAGCCTGTCATTAAAACAGACACCTTTCTAAGTTTGGTTGTTAAAGTTTGGGTCTCAAGATTTCATTGTTGTTGACTCTTTTGTTTGATATTTAGTTCTGATCTTTCTTATGCATACATATATATACATATATATATATATATATATAAACACCGTGATTACAAATATGACTGTAGTTGGGTTTCAGTCACAAAAACAACACCCCCACTTCACCAGTGCAACATTCCCACCATCAATGCCCCACATCTCCCTCCTCCAAACCCCCTTCCCCCGCTTGTATTCAAGATAGGCATTCTACTTCTCTCACTCATTAACAATGTCATGGTAGTTGTTAGTGTATTATTTCTCTATCTGCACCACCCCTCTGGCATGTGAACAATTAGCCCAACTCACAGGTACTATAAAGTAGCTTCTAAAGTATGATCCCCCACCAACTGATTGCTATCTGTTCTGCTGTGGTCAGGCACTAAAATATAAAACCCCAGACACCTGGCAGTAGCCCCCTGTATTACTCTCTCAGTACCAGTGTGAGGAAGGTGGATACTAGTGCTATTTCCCCCATAACACAATAAAGGGGTCTGAGAGAAGGGACTGAAGGAGATGGGCCTGAGTCTGTCCCCAGCACAACTGATCAGGGTTTCTGGAGCACTGCCAGAAATGAGCCCTGAGCACCATGGGGTATGACCCCAAACTGAGAAACAGAACAGCTAAGGAGGCAGAGAAATCTCAGGGTCTTCCAGGGGCAGGGAAATTACAGGGAGGGGTGACATACACTGGACCCAATCAGATGACACTCATAGGTTATTTGCTGTGACCAGGGGACAAAGAGGGGCACAGATACAGTAGACTTTTCCTCTTAGGGGCAACTACAAATAGGGACCTGGGGTTCACAGGCCTTTGCTAGTCTCCTCCCAAAGGAGGACCCCTCCCATCTCCCTCTTTCCTCACCCAGCCTTGACCACAGCTTCTCACCCCCTAAAGGGGAGTTGTACCCCCACAAAGCCAAGTTAACTGCAATGGGCCACATTCCCTCCTCAACATGATTGACTCCAGCAAGCAAGCATTGTGAGGAGCCCTGGAAGGGAACATTCACCAAGCTCCCACAGAGTGGAGGGGTGGGGTGCCAAGATGACTTGGAGCAGAAAGCACCCACCTTGTAGGGGAGAGTTGGAGAATCAGAGCCTCCCATCAGGGCCAACACCATTTCTGGCACTATGATGCCTCTCAGGGCCATTCCATGATGGTCAGGAAGCATTGTGGGCAGCAGCACACATGTGTACAATCCTGGT